>NC_080024.1:60155000-60365000 GCF_030020395.1 Manis pentadactyla | reverse complement strand
ATCAGATTTTCCCTCTTCTTACTAGCTGCAGGAAGCTCAGAGTCAAATTGGAAGTAGTAAATTTTGTCTCTAGCAGATATTTGCACACTTGTAATAAGCACTTAGGAATCAGCCTTGTGCCTGGCTCCATTTTATTTCCCTCTACTTTCTCTTTCTCACTGACTTTTAAGAAGTTAGTTCTAATGCATGTTATCTTGATATATTTATGTACTAAGTAAGCTACCTTAAATGCTCTATGGAACAAGGTGGCAGAAAGAGAGACAGAAGCCAGTGAAGAGGTAGAACATGGGTAGAGGAAGTGACAGCCTTCAAGGGCTTCTAGCAACAAGATAGTCTTCATGACTGTGGTGGCTCTAGCCAAATAAACTAGAGCCAGGTTAATGGCCCAGTGCTCTTCAGGCCATAAGCAAGCTCCTCTGCATGATTCCCAGTGGCTCGGCAGTTCCTAGTTATTGGTTTCACAAATGAGGGTATTGTTGTGGGACCTGTTCTCATAGGCAAAATTGTCTATTGCAATAGGCAAAAACACATGGCCAGAAGTAACAAAAACTTTGATGGGAAAAGGGCAGGGGATGATACTAAGAATTCTAGATGAAAACTGAAGACTAAAATTTTTGTAAAAACAATACCTGTCATCATCAAAATGAACAATACTTATAGATGCATTGTTGTTGAAAACAATCCCCAAAACACTGAGATTGTGTACCAGGAAAATATCTGGGTGATTATAATTTTCTTGGAATTTATCTTCTTATTTTGGTTCCTTGATATGTAATACAGTATAATGATAGGCAGGGGCTAAGCTTCACCAAAATCATCAATTGGTTTAGTTAATTTAGTTACCCGACAAATCAATACACATTTATTGAGCATTTACATGTACCAGACTGTGTTAGGAACTAAGGATATGAGATGGATAGATGAATAAGATATGATCCTGCTCCTCAGGGTCTCTACATGTTAGCAGGAGACAGACACATTAATAGTTATAAAATGTGTCTCCAACAGTAGGAACCAAGTGTGGTAGAAGCTCAGTAGAGGGTGCTTTGGCTCCATCCTGGGCTTGGAAGAAGGGAGAACCCGAGAATTTCATAGAGGAGTTGAAAGTTGAATTGGACCTTAGAAATAAGGAGTCCTCAAGCATCACATCAAGGAGATCAGGGAGAAGAATCAGCTGGAGCAGAGGCCTAGAGGCATGAAGGCCCAGGAGGTTCAAGGACAGCCCGGTGTTCAGCGTGATCAAAGCTGAGGTAAGAACCGGGAAGCACTTCACACGTCCCTGCCGTGCCTACGGGTTTGGCCTGCATCCTTCACGGCAAGGAGCCACTGGAGAATCTTAAGCAGGGAAGTAAAATAATTAGAATTATATATTTTTAAAGGTAACTGGTAGCAATACAGGGAATGGACAGTTGGAGTACAAACTTATGGGATTAGAGGTCATTTATGACCATCTCAGATCTGGAAATACCAAATTTGGAATTATAGCACGTGGGTACACGCTATAGTTAATGCCATGGGGATGTGTGAGTTCACCTGTAAAAAGTTATGAAGAAGCAAGAAAAGGACCCAAAGTAATGCCAACCACTGTGAAGAGGCGGGCAGGGGAAGGCGAGCCCCTGAAGGAGACCAACACAGGAGACCGGGACTGGCAACGATCTTGAACAAGAAGAGTGAGGCTGCAGACGGGACGGGGCTGCAGAAGGAGCTGTCCACAGGGCCCAGCGGGCAGCGCAGGAAAGGCCGCAGGGACTGGTGGCTTTGGCAAGGGCAGTAAACACTGGCAGCAGAAGCCAAACTCTGGAGTTAAAGCAGAGGCAGCAGGAACAGACTGTTCTTTATCAGAGATCTGGCTGGGAAAAGGAGCAAACCAGGTGCTATGAGAGAGGGAGCATGCAGGGAGATTCTTCGGGGATGTCAAAAGCTTGAGTCTCTGGGCCGACAGGAAAGTGCTAGTGAAGAGGAGACAGTGGAGGGGAAGAGAGATTGGCGTGGAATTGGGAAGAGAAAAACAGATGATACAAGGTCTTGAGATGGAAGCTGGGAGAAGTGATCAAATGAACAATCCACTCTGGAAATCCATCAGATCACTAGGAATGAAGATCAGTGTAGCAAGCTTTTGACGCAGCATGCCTGCATGGGTAACATGCTTCAGCCTGTTCTACTGAACTTTTGAAGACTGAGCCCTGGGGACTTATGTAGAAGGTAGTCAATAGAAATAGTGGTTTAAAATATTTGCTTTGCTTCATTTTAAATAAATCATCCTGGAAAATTTCAACTCCCCCCCACCTCTTTTTCTTAATTTAACATTTTGATGTAACCATTGAAGTATTAAAAGCATATTTTTTAATACTAATGAATACTTAGATCAACTGTCCCATGAATGATATTTGCTGCTTGTGGGAAAATAAAGGCTCATCTATCATGAAACAGGAAGGACACACACTCCCAGATCTAATGCCTTTGTGTCCTCACCAACACGGCGTTTGTCCTCTGCCTTTCTAGACTAAGGACCCAAGCTGGAACTAGACCCAATTCCAAGTTGTTTGCATCTCCATTTAATATGACACCTCCTGTTGGAAAAAATGACCACCTGAATCAGAAAAAATGCAGAGGAACCAGCACTCTTTGCAACTTGAGATTGGGAATATTTCTGTCTGTAATTCTTCACAATCCAGGGCACGTAGGACATTGGCTGTCCTCAGTGCTATACACGTTTCTAAAACTGGCGGCTGATCTTTTTCCATAAGACTGCGCATTACTTTTTAATCTGATCCCTGACACACACTAGGAAATAGCATAAATCCCACCTCTATCTTCTTCCTTTTTTGCAAATATTCTTTTGGCTTCTGAAGATTATTGGCTTCTCTAAACTTAACAATTTGAATTAAATTAAAATCTAATAGGGTCAGGAATCAGAATTCCCAATTTATTTTATATTAGAATATTTTAATAGGCTCAATTATTTTACCAAGAATATGATAACAAATCTTTAAATTAAGTATAAGAACTTAGGAAATAAAAAGGCCCTTTGCTGGCTGCAAGGCACGGAACTATGTCTAAAAAGAAACTAAGCTGATATTTGTAAAAGCAGGGTTAGTTACATATACTCTGCCTATAAGCAAAGAGGCACATTTATTTGACTATGTAAATTTTTTTATGCAACTGTAAGAACAAAACCTCTATGTCCCATTTATTTTTAGGAGAGCCAATATATACAATACAAAACAGTGTCGTGTTGCTGAGGAAGGGTGCAAGGAGATTGCAGACACCTGGCTGGCTGGTCAGGGAGTGTCTGACCAGAAATACAGCATTCGAACTGCACTTTGAAAGGTCAGCAGGATTTCAATAACACCAGGACTGAAAGAAGAAATGCCAGGTAGGATGGCAGAGGCAATACCAACAAGAGAAAACTGAGGTGTGCATGTTTTCAGTCATCTCCCCAAAAGTGATATTCTCTGTTCTGCTAAACTCTAAAAACATGGAAACAGAGCAGCCACACCTAGTGCTCACAGGACATGGGGAGAGCAGCCACAGCACCCTGACCGACACAGGGTGTCAGTGTTTTCTGCCTGGGCTGCAGTAAGCAGGCAGAGGAGCAAGCCTGGGTGTCTGGCAGAGCTGGGGGCTTGCCTGCTGAGAGAGTAAAAGGGCCAGCCAGCAGAAGGAGAAGCATATACAGAGACACACAGATTCTTCCCGTAGAGTTTCTTTTTCCGATATAAGTATGAGAATAATAATAATAATAATAATAATAATAATAATAATAATAATAATAATAATAATAATAATAATAATAATAATAGTGGACTGTCTTGCCAACAGGTTTCAGCCCCAGACAAGCTCACTACGGATTCAATGAGACCGAAAAATGAAAATGGAACTTTCGTGGGGTGAAAGAGTTTATACCCAACTTTATTCCCACGGTGGCAGGTCAGTCTCTAGAACCCTATACACTCAGAGCGAGTCTGCATGCAGCAAGCCCATCTCTACCTCTGAGCCTCTTGGCCCTGCAGCTGTCTCAGTCTCTGTCCTCGACACTGCCACTACTCCAGCCTCTGCTCCCCTGCAGCCATGCAGCCCAGAGCACTGGGCAGAGCTCTTTATATAGAGTCAATACCAACATATTGCCCACACATGGGCAGTGAACAAGCCAACCAGGGCCAGGTGAGAATCCTGGAACCTTCACTTTCTCCACATGGACATTTGTTAAGCTCTTAACTACTTTCAGGTGCAGGTCAGAAACTTTGTTGAATCCTCAGATATCCTTTGAGGCAGGTACTACCCACATTTAACAGATGAGAAAGGTTAAGCAACTTGGGTCACGTGGCCAGAAGGTTGGATTTCCAGTAGGGGGGTCCTGCTCCAGGGCTCACATCCTTAACTGCAGTTTCACCACAGATGACCTAGGTGGTAAAGTCAAGGAAATGTAAATTTGCTCTTACCAATTCTATAGTTTAGGGAACAGTTGTATGTTTCAAGCCCTAAAAGTTATCTGGGAAGCAGTCAGTCTCAAACATGGATTGAGAATTCAGAACATGCTACTTAAGACACTACTTACTACCTCTATCCCCGGGGCACTTGTATTTCTGGTCGGAAATTGTGGTGAACTGCCACCATGTTTCCCACCTAAGACCTCCCTTCTCTTGAGAACTTCTGTCTCCCTCGACTTTCTTCTTCAACCCAGCATCCCAGGAGCCAAGTTCTTGTATGGCCTCCCCAGCCGTAGTTGTTGGGTCTAGAGGTGTGCCCATCTGGGCTTGACTGGCCTAGAACTGGGAAGTGACAGCTGCTGAAATGAGTGGCAGGAGCTGTGGATGCGAGGCTTGGCGTTGTTGGCCATGGGCTCTGCCATGTAGAGGACACTGCGCCACAGCGGCCGAGGGCAAAGTCAGATAGGCAGAGAAGAGCTCCAGATGTCTAGATCCTGTGGTCCCTAAGGTCTAGCCACATGCCTCCCCTGCCTGGATTTAGGTCATGCAAGATAGACCTGTAGACTTCCAAAATATTCCCCTCTTTCTTAAGCCAGTTGAGTTTGGCACTTACAGTCAAAAAGGTCCTAACACAAGCATAAAGAATTAATGTACATAAAAATACTAAAAAGACTTTTATAAAATAACCTGCAAGCAAGGCTGCTGTATCACTGGTCAAAATAGCACATAAATATACTTAGCAGAGAGAGATCAGGGAACATGCTCCTGAAGGTAGTGGTCAGGAACAAACAACTCAGTGAATGCTGCCAAGTGGCTCGGCTTCATCCACAGTTCTTGAGACCATCCCTATTCTCTGATTCCAGAAATTTTAGGTGATCCTATGTACTTTAACCCATGGCAGCTTCCAACAGTTTCCTAGGTTCTTAAGGGTTCTGGAAGAGGTGAGTTTCTGAGTCAAAACAGTATAGAAGATAAGACTCCACTGTAAAGTAACTGATTTTAAAGTAAATATGCCAGAGTTGAACCAGTAAGGATGGCTACCAGCCAAAAGACAAACAACAACAAATGTTGGCGAGGTTGTGGAGAAAGGGGAACCCTCCTACACTGCTGGTGGGAATGTAAATTAGTTCAACCATTATGGAAAGCAGTATGGAGGTTCCTCAAAAAGCTCAAAATAGAAATACCATTTGACCCAGGAATTCCACTCCTAGGAATTTACCCCAAGAATGCAGCACTCCAGTTTGAAAAAGACAGATGCACCCCTATGTTTATCACTGCACTATTTACAATAGCCAAGATATGGAAGCAACCTAAATGTCCATCAGTAGATGAATGGATAAAGAAGATGTGGTACATATACACAATGGAATATTACTCAGCCATAAGAAAAAAAACAAATCCTACCATTCACAACAACATGGATGGAGCTAGAGGGTATTATGCTCAGTGAAATAAGCCAGGCAGAGAAAGACAAGTACCAAATGATTTCACTCATATGTGGAGTATAAGAACAAAAGAAAACTGAAGGAACAAAACAGCAGCAGAAGCACAGAACCCAGAATGGACTAATAGTTACCAAAGGGAAAGGGACTGGGGAGGATGGGTGGGAAGGGAGGGATAAGGGCGGGGAAAAAAGAAAGGGGGCATTATGATTAGCATGTATAGTGGGGGGGTCATGGGGAGGGCTGTGCAACACAGAGAAGACAAGTAGTGATTTTACAGCATCTTACTATGTTGATGGACAGTGACTGTGAACGGGGATGTGGGGGGGACTTGGTGAAGGGGGGAGCCTAGTAAACATAATGTCCTTCATGTAATTGTAGATTAATGATACCAAAATAAAATTTAAAAAAAAAAGAGAGAGAGAGAAAAATGCCAGAGTTGAAAGCCTGAATATGTGTTTTTTTCCTTCAAAGCCATCAGCCTAGCAGTTGGTCTATGAGGCTACCATTTCTCAAAACAGCGTTGGTACTCCGGTTTGGGGATGGCCTTCAGAGCTTACCACCTGTGCCTCTGAATATTCTTCACCACTGAACACAAGCCTAGACTTCTGGAATGAGCCAAGGTTGTTGATTAAAGCAAGTAATCAAGCTTAGGAAACTACTTGGCATCAGAAATAATATTTGGATATAAATAAAGAGATAGAGTTTTCTGTCATTTACAAACTGCCTCTGACAGGCTCTTTTGTTCAGCTATGTACTGTTATAATTTATAATAGAGCTCACCTACAAAATAAAATTTAAAAATCTTATTTATATATTTATCTAATCAGATTCATAAACAAGGAGAAGGAAAACCTCTCCTCCCTAAGTCCAAGATCTTACAGTAAGAGCAAGAGATATGCCACCAGAAGTGTTTGGACTATTGTGTAAACTTGTTTGTTTTTTTAAAAAAATTACTTTGGATTTTATAGAATCTTTCATTCTATCCTCAACAATCTTGAGTTATCTGGATTATCATCTAGCCACTAAGGGGACATTGATTACTTTGAGGGATGAGAAGTGACAATATGCAGAAATTCTTTACTCTAAATGTGATCATTTTCTGTTTGAAAAACCTAGCAGTTGAAATATAAACAATGTTTCTCATTTTCTGCCTTTTAGAAAGTTTTTTTCTCTATAAGCTATTCTTTTCACCTGCCCTATGAGGTCAGTGAGTCTACTGAGGACTCCCTAAAGGTCCAGGAGACAAGGACATCAAAGGATTCTCTTCACATCTTCAGAAATGTTGCCCTCCACAACATTTCCAGAATCTTCTTTTTTACATTATTTCTCTGTGAAATTATAGAACAATAAGCATTATGAAACAATCTCTCACATTTCCCAGTAAATAAATACGTCTGATTTGGAAACTCTTACATCAGTGAGATTGTGCAAATATTATTTGTACTGGTTATTTATTGAATAAATAAATTAATAAAAGCCCAGAAAATCTTTTTAAGACATCATCTCAAATGATACAAATAGAAATGTGTCACGCATGGCACGGCTGTCTGTTTTACTGGTACTGTTTTACTATTTCATATTCTGAGCCAACAGAGAGGCTATTTTCCCCCAAGGGTTCAGGAGGGCAGACGATTTCATTTCTTCAGAAAATTGTTTCTCAAGATTTCAATCTTCTTAGCTGGAGATGACAAAACATAACATCAGAAACACTTATGCTTTTTATCTACTATATTTTCAAAGCATAAATAAAAGCTCAGTATACATTTAAGAAGGGTAGAGGCAAACAGGGACAGATCATATACATATTGTAAAATAATTTTATAATGTAAGAACATTTTAACTTTAAAATGTTTAAGAAAAGAGCTAAAAAAAACCTAAGCCCTTTAACAATATTTTTCATTGTCACTCTTATTTTACTTAGGTAGCATTCAATTTTCTAAATCTTGGGGTTAATGAGACAAGTAATAAAAAGTTAAATTGGATTTTTAGAAAAAGGGATTCAAATGGGCAGCATTCAGCCAACACTTCTCTTTTCTATTTCTATGCACATTGGCAAGCACTGTTTTGGTTTTCAACCTCATTACACTTCTATTCATAAAGCATGGTATAAAAACTTGAAACCTCAAATGTTTTAAGAATAAAACAAATCAGGCATCTATGAAAAGATGAGCATAATGGCTTTTTTGTAGCATGTCTAGTGCACTTCCCAACTGGTCTTGCACAGCATTAGCTGAGCAATTCCCATTAGCATTAGTATGCTCTTAAGTTTCTACCCTCCTATCATTTAAGCAATAATTTGAGGATCAACTCAATTTCATGGGAATTTCACTATTCCAGGCCAGCTTTGTGGCTTTGTGACATAGAGAAATTTAGTTGTTGAAACATCAAAGCTTTCATGGTCTTTTGCAGAGTAACTGAACACACACATGTCATTAAACTAGTGTCATGGATAAAACCAGTTATAAAGTAAGGTAGCTTCTGAGAGGCGGATTCCCATATGCCTCCCAAGCCCCCTTCCCTCAGCTCCCTGCTTGTTTGTAGGCACTATAGTGAATAGGTCATACAGCGAAATATGAGGATCGGTCCCTTAAGAGATTTAAGAGAAACTTAAAAAATACTCAAGTCTGTATTCCATTCCATTGCTGTCATGGGGTGAGGCATTGCCTCTAAGAGGTCTCTGGTAAGACACCGATTTCTGACAGCAACTCACTGGCAGAGCTCCCTACGTGTAGTAGGTGTTCAATATATGCTTATTGAATTGAAAGAGCACCTATGAAATCAGCCCATGTGACTTTTCCAATTAGTAATGGGCAGAAGCATCAGAGGACAGAACAAGAGACCTGGGTGGAGGACAAAGGAAAGAGCAAACAATACAAATCCCACTGGGGAATTCAGAATTCTTATGTAACTGAGAAAGGTTTAAAAGGCCGCTTCATTGTGTGCTGATCAAACTGTATTCTTGACACCAAAAATAGTTTCTAGTAGTTGCAAGAAAGTTCAGAGAAGTCACCATTATAAGCTCAGTGACTTTTATCTTCTCTCATTCACTGGAAGTAGGAGAGGTCTGAGGAATAAGAGCATTGCGCTAAGACTGATAAGTTCTAAGACCTACTGAACTTTGACACTAATGAACTTACAAAAATTTCAGCAAGTGTCCTGTCTCATCTTTGCACCTCTTACTGTTAATGCTCTTTATAGATAATCCTGCTTCAACCTTGGTTTAGCTTCCTAGGACACGCCTGGATGGGATCACTTATAACAGCCACATGACATGCATTAAGGAAGTGAACAAGGCTCTTCGGCTGTAAGAGAGACGCATTTCAGAAATGGCTTGCATTCTGCAAAATCACAGGACTTAACAGGAAAAAATTGTGTTAGAAGCAGATTCTCAAACCCAAACAACTTTGTAACAGAAACACTGACAAAAAATAATAAACATAATAAAAATATTGTCACAGTTAAAAAAAATCAGGTTAACTTCCTGATTTAAAAAGGACTACTGTAAACACAGGAATTTATTCCTTTAAAAAAGAAGGTATATTTTTACCACAATAAAGAAAAGATAAATAAATATAGAGAAGATAGCTTAAAGGAAGGGATAAAATGAAGGACTGAGGCTGCTGGTTTGTGTAGACAAGAGCGAAAGACCCAAAGCTTGGAGAGGACGACACAACAAGCAACCAAAACAGGGCACAAGTCTGCACTGTTCCTACACAGTCTCCTCCTTAACTTGGTTTGCCTGTGGGGTCTAGAGCCATGTTCTTCCCAAGCTTGCTGCATTCAGCACCTGTTGTTCAGGGGTGCAAAGCCTTAATGATCTGAGAAAAATCAAACATGGCCAACATGACTCCTAAGTGCTACTGGACTCATTCTCCTATTTACCAGTTGCATACCAGCCAATTCATGTTATAGAAGCAGACTACAGACTATAGGAAAAGTTGTTGCCTCAATGTTGATATGGTATTTTTTGAGAAAATAGAAGACATCTAAGTGTCCTGTATGCATTACTCTTTTAACACTCTAAAGGCAGAAGCCAACACTAAATCACCTCCAAGACCCATCTAGCTCTTCCATTTTAGGAATATTATTCAGTTCTACAGACTCAAGAGCAATTTAATTTTTTTAATGAAAGGTAAGTGACAATAACTGTAGATGATACAGATACAGATGTAGATATCTACAATAAATGTGGATACTAACTGGCAGGAGGCCATTGCCTAGTATCTCAAGTAGAAGAGAGATTTTTCATAGAGAGTTAGTGATTTTGATATTCCATCAGAACAAAGGAGCTCAGTCAAACAGGACAGTTAATCAAATCATCCATCAGGCAATACTCATGCCTTGGGAAAGTGCCCAAGGTCGATCAGGGTTTTCAGATCCGGGAAGGATGTCTTCATTTCCAGCCCTTTGAAGACACACTCATGAAGTCTTTCTCCACCCTTTGAGCCTGTTCAGTTAATGAGTGGCCAACATGCTGTATTCTATTGCTTTTCACCAAAAAAATTTACCCGGATCTCTTTCTTTAGGCCCTTCTTGATGCTAAGAAGCTTGCCCTTCTAATCTGCTTTATTCAGCACAAAATATGAAACAAAATAAAAGTTATGGTTGACTTCTAGAACTGTCTTTTGCTTTCCCTTTTTGGCCCTCCTTTGCCCTATTTGAATAGCACTGTATCTCCTTCACATTCCATTCTTAATGAGGTTATTTACCTTGCATCTCCAATGAGATTGTACCTTATATAATAAATTTTCTTCTTTGAGATATGTCTTAGAGGGCAGCCTATTCAACTATTAAAAGATTAACCTTTTAACTGAGAGTCGTCTTAAGGCTGGACACAACTTTCATACTGAGCTTTCAATTACTTAAAGATGTCACCATAGCATACAGAGGTGTTTACATTTACATACTAGATCAGCCTTAAAAATAGCCACTCACTAACTTTGCAAAATAATTTGCAAATAAAGCTCATTTGCCACTATGTGTGTATTGTTCTTATTTATATGTGTTAATGAAATACATGTGTGCTAATAATGTAAGCTGGGAAGTTAAGAATATCATTTTTAATGCATTAGTATTGCTATCAATTATGTGCGCTCCTGAAATACATGGAGGTACAGTCCACATGGACCCTTCAAATTTCCTTTTAGCCGATAATTGTTCTTTTTACCATAAGAGATAACATTGACTACCTTACTTGCATCTTTTTATATTACCATCCGAGGTGGAAAACATACAGAGAAATGGCCAAAAATCTAGAAACAGAAAAAGGAATGAGGAAAAAGCAAATAGCTTGAATAATCCACTCTGTGGGCAATGAATTCAGCTTTCCCTCATCAGTGGGGTGGTGGGAGAGGTGACAGGGGAAGTGGCTGGAGGCTAGAGGTTAGGGAAAATAAGAAAAATTTTTTTCAATTATCTAGGCTTATATACGTCATTGCATTCAAAGGTGATATTTAAAAGAATTTTCATAAATCTTTTCCTCCAAAATCCAGTGGACGTCTGCATTACAGGATATCTCACTCTCAGATTCTCATGACCATCACCACCTGGTCTGCTTGCTTTGGTGCTGTGCTGACCTAAAAATTATCTTGTTAGAGTGGTGTCCAAGGTGCTGAGAGAGCAACTCTCTTAAGTCAAAACAATTTTATCTCTATTCTCAGGAAAGGAGTAACTGAAGGGAGAATCTCCTCTTGAACATAAACTACCATGTCCAGCTCTCTGAAAAAGTCCTGGGAAGATCTAGCCAATTACTAATGTTCTGGGGCTCATGGAGATTTCAAATGTGAGTGATAATCTACCAACTGCCAGGCACTAGGAATACAGCAGGGAACAAAACATTCAGAAATTTCTGGCAACATGAATTACTTTCTACTGCAGGGAGGGGTATAACAAACAAAGATGCAAAATATTCGGTATGTTAGATGGTGATAATATTGCTGTTGAATGTTGGTAATAATAGAGAAGTTTCAGACAATTTTAATGGAGAAAAAAATCAGGAAAGGGAAATGGAGGGATATTTTAAGGAAGGTGTTGTTAGGTCAGGGAAAACAAGCTGATATTTGAGTAAATACCAGGGGTGGGTCCAACTAAGCAAATGTGTTTAAGGCAGAGAGACCATTAAGAGAAAAGGTTCCCACGCAGGAACATAGCTGGGAATGCCAAGGAGGCCAGGGAGGCTGAGGAGAGATGGGGTAACAAGATCAGGAGCACCACACAGGGGCTGAGGGTGGGTAGTGTGGGCCATTGAATGATGTGGGCTTCTACTCTAATCAGGATGGGCAACTGTGGAACTATGTGTCTGTCAGTGGGTGTATGACTAAAGAAGATGTGGTACATATACACAATGAAATATTATTCTGCCAAAAAAAGAAAGAAACCCTGACATTTGTGACAACACGGATGGACCTAATTGAAATTGATGTTGAACTAAGTGAAATAAGTCAAAGAAAGACAAATAATGTATGATCTCACATAAGTGAGATTTTTAAAATCTGGAATTTCACTTTTAAAATGTGGAATTTAAAAAATACAAACTCAGAAACAGAGAGCAGAGTGGTAGTTACCAAGGGTTGTGGGATGGTGGAAATGAGATATTGGTCAAAGAGTACAAACTTCCAGTTATAAGATTAACAGTTTTGGAGATCTAATATATAGCATGTTGATTATGGCTCATAATACTGTGTCATGAACTTGAAGGTTGTAAAGAGAGTGGATCTTAATACACACAAAAAAAATGGTAACTATGTGTGGGATGGAGGTAATATTAATACTAGGGTGGAAATCACTTCACAGTTTATAAATGGACCCAATCAACATACTGTGCACATTAAACTTAACACAATGTTATATGTCAATTGTATCTCCATGGAGCTGGGGGAAGAACAAAAAACAAAACAACAAAAAGAAGGAGAAATGACAGGGAACCATGTGGAAAGCATATGAGGAGTGATGAGACCCTAGGAGCAGGCTCACTCTGGCAGCTGCTGGGAGTGGGTGGTGAGACAGAGGGTGCAGGCCCGCAACAGTGACCAGGCGAGAGATGAAAGGGGCTTGGCTCTGACAGAAGAGCGGGCAGTGCCTGGACAGCATGGGTGAGGATAGAGGCTGCCTTCAGAGACAGTCAACATCTAGGTAACAAATGAATTTATTTTACAAATTCTAATCATAACAATTATTAGGAAATCAAGCCATCAGTGAGAACACAAATTAGTGGCCTCCAGCGTTAAAGCATGTTACAAAATACGTTTGTGTGGCATTCTTTAAAGTCACTACATATACTTTTAAAAAACTGAGTCAAATATTTGGGAATGACAGAAGGACCCTTGTGGCATCTAGGGCTTCTATGGAGCCCAGCAGGAAAACTAGAGCTCCAGGGGCTGCTGGGAAAGATGCCACCGGCACCTGTGGGGACGGATGAAGGGGGCCCGGTACTGCTCTTGGGAGGCATCGGCAGCGGTGGGGGCTGTCACAACACCTGGAAGCAATAGGACAGCCCCACTCACCATCGCTCTCCTGGGGGCCTGAGCCTCACAGCCCTGAAGCACTTCCCTACCTACCTTCCCAAATGTCTGGCAATAATGTTTGACAGAGAAATGCGTTAGTAGAAGTTTATAGAAAGTGTCACCTTTGTAAATAAGACCATCACGATGCATGAATTGCATATATATAAACAGGAGTCATGAAAACTACATGGACAAGCCATAAAGGACTAACAGGAAGGTTGACACCCAACCCAGTTCAATAGAAGGACATGTAAAGTACCTGGGATGCTGGTGCTGGGTGGGCCCAAGATGATCACAGGGAAAGGATGTGAGAGGAAGAAGGGGGACGAGAGGCCAAACAAAGCTGCTGACTAGTATGAGGTCCTTCATGGGGCCAGTGCCTCTAACCAAAGGTTAAGTGGAGAAAGGCAGCCAGTTCCCATGTCTGAACCACTAGGTACAGCCCAAGGGGTGGAGAGCAGCAGTCCACACCCTTCCCTCCCTGGCTTCCATGGACCTAGAGGCACAAGGAACTCCAGAATCAAGGTTTCTTCAGCCTGTGTAAGAATCCCAAATTTCAGAGAAGGTAAGCATCTGTATCAGAGCCACAGTGCCCTGCTAAAAAACAATTCGATTCCACGAACGTACATGGAGACCTACTGTTTGCCAAGCACTGTCCTAAGTGGAGAGTTGAAGGTATCTAAGAGACAGTCCCTTCAGCGAATGGCAGTCCAGGAAGAAGTCTGCATCCTTTGTACAAATCAAACCAGCACTTGACATGTGCTCAGAAAAACACTGTGACAGACAAGATATAGATATTTCTCAGTGCTTTCAGTGAAAATCTCATCGGAAAGACAGTTTTTTAAATGGCTCAGAATCAAAGAATTTAGATGCTTGTTTTATAAATTCACTTAGTACAAAGAAAGGTAATTTCTATATGCAACAACTTACAATAATCTTTTCTGCTATTGTCACAAATCAACTCAACACTACGTGGTGTCACGGAAGAGACACAGCCAACAGTGGAAGTGGAAAGGATGCACCCTTCTCCTTCCTAAGTGAAGAATGAGCCAGCAAACAGTATGATATTCTTTTTCAGCTTCTAAAATAACAGTAACATCTCCAGTGGGGTTCCACAAAATCAGGACAACCTAAGGAGTGGTCATCTGGCTGAAGGGATTCTTTAAGACATTCCTCAGAATTTTGAACAAAAATATTACTATGAAACATTTTAACAGGATATTTTAATATTTAATATTTAATATTTAATCACTTTATATAAGGAAAGAGAGTGTTGCTGATAAAGAGCCAACCTTAACAAACAGATAAGATTCAAGGTGGTGTGCTGCACTGAAGCATTTATGGACCAGGCTAAGTTCAAGCCCTGCCTTTGCCACTTACAGCTGTGTGATCTTAGATGAACTACTGCATTTTTTCAAATTTCAGTTTCCTTATCTATAGGATGGAGATGAAAATTACCTGCTTCAAAGAACCCTAAGGATCAAATGACACTGTGTGTGATGTGAGATGTCTTCTAGCAGGTTGGGTATGAGTAAGCATTCAATTACAGTTTCCCCAACAGGACACCAGCCCATGGAAGTGTCTCCAAGGACACTGTTGTATGTAACTAGATATTTAAAATAACCACCCCAAAGCTAAACATTTCTAGAAAGCCTTACATGGACTCTGCATTTACCTATCTAATCTTCTAAATCATGTAATTCATTCTCATCTCTATCACAAGTCATCACACGCTTTCCATTTGGGAAGCCCAAATCAGATTCTACTGTATTTGCCATCACAAGACAACCACAGACAAAACCGCACTGAAGCAGTTCTGCATATTGTACTGTGATTATTTCCAGATGTTTTTCAGAACCCAGGTTTAGGAAATTATTTGAATATCCATAAGAAGCAGTCTTGATAGGAACTTAATTGTGAGATTCCAAAGAAATATATTAAGAGAAGATCAAAGATTATGGCACCATATTGCATATAACAAAGCAACTACTTACTAGAAAAAAAAAACCCTTTGATTCATTCCTCTTGATTAAAGAAATCAATGAGCTGTGTATGTCTATATATGTGCACATAAAGGGAGGTGGAGAAAATATGTAAATGTGTGCAGGGGCTTTCAGACCATTCTACAAGCTGAGAGCACTTAAGCTGCCGGAAGAAAAAAATATCTGAGCTTCTCAGGTTCCTTCTTCATTTTTAAGTTCATTATAATTAGTAAAGCATTCATTTCTCTTCTTTATTCCAAGGTAACCAAGGTCTTTCTATTTGTACTGCTCAGATAAACTCACTTTTTTCTCTTCCTTCCCAAATTAAACTTAAGTCAACTCTTTCCCAAGACTAATTTGGCAATAACTGAACTACTAACTTAGAAATATTTCTGTAACACAGTCATTAATTGTAAATCATTCTTCTAGATTTATAATTTTTTACCTTAAAAACTAGAATTTCTAAAAGTAATACACATTCTTAATATTCAATTCAGAAAATTCAGGGGGGAAAGGTAAAGAAAACAAGTAATCCACATCCTATAATCCAAATATAATTGGTTAAAATTTATTGTATTTCTTTCAGTCTCTTTTATATATATACATATGTGTATATCCTTGCATAGAAGACCCAACTATGTATACTGTATAAATTAATATTCACCTTGCTCTTAATATTAAGTCATGAGCATTTTCTCACACTATTAAAAATACTTCAAAAATGTTTAATATTTAAACACTCCTCATTCCTGAACTTTTTGATCATGTATTTTTATGCTACCATAAATAATTATGTGATGAACCTCATTTTACAACACAACAGGTTTAGACCCACAATGTACCAACTCAAACTCTAGATATATGTATGCTAAAGGAGAAATGAGGAGGAGATATGCAGAGAAGGACTGAGGAGACTGGGAATCCAGGTCCTCAGCCCAAATTTACCAGAGTGTGAAGGGAAACACCCATTACCACCTGGACAGCTGCTCAGGGGTCTGTAAAAAGTGCAGGGTCTGACCCTTTCCAGCGAGCGGATGTCCATGGCTTCAGGTACTATGGAACGGTCAGTAATTGACTCCTAATTTTGACAGCGACAGTTCACGTGAGAGAAGCTACAGGAGGCAAGTGGGACCCTGCACAGAGCACCTCTCAGACACACTTTGGTTTAAGAATACAGCTGCATACGTATCAATTTTTAAAGCATATAAACTAGGGGGATTAGGCTAAAAGTAGCCTAAGGAAGAGAAAAGTTAATGCACTTAATGATAGAATTCAGCGAAATAATTTTTAAAAATCTGTCATTATACTTTGCATTTCTTATACTGCGTTAGGAAAGGAGAGAGAGAAAAACAGGTATTTGTGAAAAATACTCATTGTATGACATTGTCACATGGGCAGGACGTTCCGGGGCAGGGGAGGGAGGTGGCAGGCAGGCAGCGACAAATAAAGAACAAGCTGGAAGTGGGGAATGGAACTGTAATATCTGTAGTATCTGAGTTTGGATATTGTGATTCCTTACAATACTACCATCTTATTTTCAAAATTCAGCTTCACAAACCTGACAAGTGTTAATTAATTCTCATGTCTCAAAGTGATCATTGATAAAGCTCTCAGTCTAAAAACACACAAGATCCACACAATGAACTATAGTTCCAGTTTTATACTGATTTTGTCACTGGCGTGGCCTTGCTACTCTACACTGGCATATAGCTTCTGGTCATTAGATAATTTGAAGGCTTTTTCTAATGCCCAAAGAAAAGATACTTTTTTTATACCATTACACACAAATATTAAAGTAGTATTAAGTAATATATTTGACAATTAGCTATTCTCCTAGAAGACAGCCACAGAATTCCTGTTCTACTGACTCATAGTCCCCTTTGAAATATAGGTGAGAGCTGTGTATTCTCTCCCTGAAGAAATCTGCACACACACATACAAAATTCTGCAGCAAATTGCTGGAGGCCCTGGGAATTCCTGAATCCCTATCAACCTCTACACCAGAGAAAGAGGAATGTGTAGGGAGAGAGCAAACTGGCTGGCTGGGAGGTGTAGAGGCTGCTAAATGATGGGAAGTAGAGAAGAAAGTTCCCAGTTCTAGAGATGGCATGGATGCCCCTTATTCTCCACTCTCCTTAGCATCTATGTGTGCTACATAATATTTTTCCATAGTCGAGAAAACTAAGGTTAGAGAGGTTCTGTAACTTCCCCACAAAGTCACACTGCTGGGAAGTGGCAAAGTCAGAATGCAACCTGGTCCCTGAGATTTTTAGTCCAATGTGCATTTTACTTAGCACTTACTAAGTCAACCTACTGCTTTTTCATCTTAGGACTTCCCAAGATAGAACCAAACTATTGGACTAAACACATCAACTAGACTGTGAACTCCCTGAGAAAAGGATCCGTGTTTCATCCTTTTTATATTTCTTGTGCTTGACACATAGAATGCACTCTCTGAAGGAGAAATTAATGCATAAATTAACACACAAGGGCAACAGTCCCATAGACAGCGGCAGAAGCTCTATGCAGCTGCATGTTGCCACAACATAAAGGTCCTTGTCATCACTAAATATTCCTTTAGATGACCATTGGGAACAGTTTTTAACATATTTTAAAAAGCACAGGTAAGTCTGCTGTGCAGAAACAGCACTTAATCCTTTTGAAAAATAACCTGTTCATAAGACATGAAGTAGCTTTAGAACAATTTGCCCAATAATATGAACATTTTTTGGTAGCAAACTACTGCAGCTTATGAAAACAAACTCATGTTGAAAATAATTGCTTAAATTAGGACTATTTCTAAAGATACTTGATTTTACCAATTTGAAAGTAAGAACTTAAATGCATTTTTGTTTTGGCAATAAATGTTCTGAATATGAAAACTAAAGCACCATTTCAATGTAGAAAAGGTAATTGCTGCACTTATTGCTCATGTCATGCTGATGTATGACTGTGTATCAAAGGTCATCCTTCAGTACTCGTACATTATCAAATTTGAAAGCACAATGTTTGATTCTGACCAACCTTTAAACTGCCCACAATGTGTGTAAAAAATAGATGGAGTTCTACCTTGGGTTTAAAAAAAAAATGAACCCATGTTTCGGAAGCAGAAGGGTCAAGAAGCCAGTGGCAAGGTGAGATGTCAGCACTATGAATCTCATACAGTCTTAGCTTATCAATGAGGTCTAGTACAATGATCACAAGCTAAAATTGCTCTACTAATGAAGACAAAAGTCTAAAAAATTAGGTAGCACAGGCCTTCTGACAGAGGGCAGTACCTTGTAGACAATAATGCAGAAATAAGAACATAAATCACTCTTTTTTTTTTTTTTTTTTTTATTGAAGGGTAGTTGACACACAGTATTACATTACATTAGTTTCAGGTGTACAACACAGTGATTCAACATTTATATACATGATAATTCTAGGTACCAGCTATCACCATACCAAGTTGTTACACTATTTTGACTATATTCCTTATGCTATATATTACATCCCGGTTACTTATTTATTTTACAATTGGAAGTCTGTATATATATATATATATATATATATATATATATATATATATATATATATATTGTGAGGGCATCTCTCATATTTATTGATCAAATAGTTGTTAACAACAATAAAATTCTGTATAGGGGAGTCAATGCTCAATGCACAATCATTAATCCACCCCAAGCCTAATTTTCGTCAGTCTCCAATCTTCTGATGCGTAACGAACAAGTTCTTACATGGAGAACAAATTCTTACATAGTGAATAAGTTACATGGTGAACAGTGCAAGGGCAGTCATCACAGAAGCTTTTGGTTTTGTTCATGCATTATGAACTATAAACAGTCAGTTCAAATATGAATATTCATTTGATTTTTAAACTTGATTTATATGTGGATACCACATTTCTCTATTATTATTATTTTTAATAAAATGCTGAAGTGGTAGGTAGATACGAGATAAAGGTAGAAAACAGAGTTTAGTGTTGTAAGAGAGCAAATGTAGATGATCAGGTGTGTGCCTGTAGACTATGTGTTAATCCGAGCTAGACGAGGGCAATAAACATCCATGTATGCAGAAGATTTCTCTCAGAACAGGGGGGTGAGGTTCTAAGCCTCACCTCTGTTGATCCCCATTTTCTCACCAGATGGCCCCCCTGCGACTGTGCCTGTCTTAGGTTGTTCCTCCCTTGAGGAATCTTACCCGTCTCTGGCTAACCAGTCATCTTCCGGGGCCATACAGGGAAATGTTAAGTTGGTAAGTGAGAGAGAAGCCTTATTGTTTGAAAAGGTTAGCTTTTTACTTCTTTGCATCATAAATCACTCTTTAGAGACAATAAAACCTATAATGCACAAACTGAATTGTTTACATGTCTATTGGAGGCATTGTTAAAACAGAAGCCGCCATACCTCTTGTTACTCATCTGAAACACAGCCACCCTCAATTCAGCTTCTTTACTAGAAGGCAAGTCATCTGTTTCCCAGTTGTCCTCTTGCAACATCAAATACACAGCACTACTGTCTGATACACAGTTTAGTATTCTTGTGGGCCCTGACCTAAAAGGAGTGCTGGACATTCCCACTGGCTTCAAATTATCACTTACAGTTGTTCGCTGGGTGGATGAATTGGTCTTATCAAAACCTACTAAAACCTGAACATCAGCTGCTCTGCCCTTTGATGGTCAGTGAGTGTAAGGTGGGTAGCATGGCGAGACAGGAAGAAGGAAAGAGAAAATCCTCACTCTTCAGTAATGATGTGGTTGTCTTGAAAGAAGTAAAATACCACTTCATTTCATCAAGTCCCGCTATAGGAGATTGCCTTCTTGAAGAAAAGGAAGACCATATAAACATGCAAAAAGAATCCACAAACATACCAATTTTATTTCAGCCTCTACTCAGTTTATTCTATAAAATTTACAACATCCTATCCTGAAAATTCATATGTTTTTTAGCTGTGTGACCACTCATAATTGAGAATACAAGTTCATTTTAAAATTTGATTCCTTCTTGTTCCTAGGAAAAAGATGTTTTAAAAAGCAAACGACTATAATTTAATAAAATGTGTCAACTCTTGGCAGGTAGGCAAAGCCTTTAGAATTCTTGCTGCAGATAGTAAGGATCAAGTAGCCTGTTTCAATTTTAGAAAAGAATAATGAATTACTTTCCTGTAATTCATAAAATAGACCACACTTGTGCAAGTTTTAATTATACTTGCTATGTATAGTAACACTTTGACTTTTAAGGATTTTTTTGAGGCAAGTACTTGCCTATAAGGTCTGAATTCCTATATTCTGGAAGAGGAAATAGTCTTAAATTGTATTGCATACATGTATGTGTATGAATATCCAGGATCCATCAGATACAGTCTCAAAAAATAAGCAATTTAATCCATAAAATCCCTAAATTAAGGTCAGTTGTAACATTAAACAGTTCAGAAATGAGATAATGAACAAAAATAGACAAAAACAAAAAAAGATATTTTTGAATATCCCATTTCAAAGGTAAGTAAAACATGAGATCAGGAGTAGGAGGTGTAGGGGTCTTCAAGAATGGGAGTTTGTTACACCAACTCAAATTATTTTATACAATTTAGAGACCTTACCTGTGTAATGGATGCATGTGGATCACGGAAGAGCTCTGACACTGGCATCCCACCTCAGCCCATCGGCTCTTAAGTCACCTCCAGTTCAGTTCCTCTGGTGACTGAGCTCTCTGTCGGGCACTAAGAATACAAAAATTAATGAAACCTCCCTACCCTCGATGTCTTGGTTTCCATATTCTCCTGCCTCGAGCTACTCCTCCTTTTCCAGCCCCCATCACTTCACTTGCAGGCGTTTCAGATACAAGTAGTGCAGCACCCACCAGTGCTACCAAGTCAGGCCCATCACTCGGTTACTGTAGGAATCCACTCTCTATACACACACATGTAGCAGACACCATGCCAGGCTTGAGTTTTATTTATTTTGTGTTGTTTTGTTGGAGGAAAGCAAGAGGGAGAAAATTGAGAAACATAGCTTATCTTCAGTGTTTGTGCGGGAGGCAGACAATAACAAAAGGTCAGGAGACTACAAGGTACATGTAGTGTGTAAAGGACAGTGGGAACAAAAAGCAAGTAACTGCTTAGGAGAGGTGAGGAAGGCATCACTCAGAGTGTTACAGAGAAGGCTGGGTCTTAAACGAAAGAGAGTTCAAAGAGAACAGCATCATGAAAGATCAGCGCAGCACATCTCTCAGAAGTATGAAGTCCTCGTGTGGTCAGGGCAGAAGGGAGAGTTGTCAGAGAGAAGGCTGGAAAGGTGACTTGATTCTGAAGAGCATCCTTATGAGTCACCTAAGGAGTCAACCATATGCATATGAGCCTTGGTGGATATTTTAAATTTTGTGTTTTACAAAGCTCCAACAGCAATATAGACTATGAATTTAAAAAAAAAAAAAGGAGTCAATTGGAATTTGCCTAAATTGTAAGAAACAAGTTACCTGGCCTCTTCCATACTCAATAATACATATAAATTGAGATTTGCAAAATTCTCACTGTAGAATCTGCCCTAAGACTACAGCAGTCTGCCCGTTCTGTGTGTGTGTGGTGTGTGCATGTATGGTGTGTGCACTCATTAACAGATAATTTATTGTGTCTTCTGTACACCAGACACTAGAAATAGAAGCACAAACAGGCATGGCCCTGCCTTCAAGGAGTTCATAATATGGTGTGGGGAATATTATGAAAGAATTTCCAGGGGAGAGTGTGTATGAGGAGTCTGACAAGTGTTAGTCTAAGACAAAACTTCCGTGTAGTAACACAAGTTACCACAAAAATGAGAAACCCAAAAGAGCATTAGTCTACTTCTTTTAGTCACCAAAGCAGAGGGCACATAGGTAACAAAAACAACAAGGACTTAATGATCCTAGGTTCCAATTCCATTTACAACATCCATAAACTAAGTGGTCTTGGAAATTTAGTTCCTGCTCAATAGGATTTCATCTACACAGTTGTGAGAACTGTGAGTGTGTGTAAAAGTGCCTAGACCACAATGCCTGACCAAGTGTAGGTATTCAAAAAATGCTCATTTAATTCCCCACTTTCTTCACCCCTCAAAATCAGACAGATAGAAATATTTATTTTTGCAAATAAATGATTTTTCCCAGGTTTCCTAAATCATGTGCCAGTGATCTGGTCTTTGGCAGCTGAGAATTTGGCTTATTCCCATATAACCCTGGAATAAAAATTTAAACTAATTTATGAGGGAGGTGTTTGAGGACACTTTTTAATCTTCTCAGAGTGCTTCCAACTTCAATCAATTTTGCTGCCAAATAAAAATGGAGGGTATGTATGTATTTTTTAACTGAACAAAAATGCAAAAAGCAGAAACCTAGGTCTTAGAAAACACCAGTATAGAACCATGTAAGTGGGTAGTGTTTTCTTCTCTTAAAGCCCATGAGTAATATAAATTAAATGACATGTAACAGGACCTCTGGAAAAGAAAGGATGGAAAATTAAAGGGAATCTGTTTCACACAAAAGGCAAACATAAAGGGAAAAGGGGCGGACACCTACTATCCAGGGAATTCAACAACTTTTTAAAAGACACTTTAAAGTAGTATTAAAGGGGAAAACATAGATTTGTTTCTGAGAAAGAAAGATACTAGGCTGAGACAAATTAATACTTTATGGTTTTACAATAAGGTTTTAATTTTGTGCTCACTTTAATTTTTGTTTGTATCCTAATAAATGTACTTTTCTATATTTATATATTTGTCTAAAGTCACAGCCTGAATGTAATTTACTTATTAACTTGGTAGAGTTAATATATTTCATCTTTATTTTGGAACAAGTCAAAGTACAAACTATAAGATTTACTATATCATTGATTCGCAACCATCTCTATTTTGATTCACCTTTATTTAAATACTTAAAAAAATTTTTTTAATTTATTATTTTATTTTAGTATCATTAATATACAATTACATGAGCAACTCTGTGGTTACTAGATTCCCATTATCAAGTCCCCAACACATACCCCATTACAGTCACTGTCCATCAGTGTAGTAAGATGCTATAGAGTCACTATAGAGTCACTACTTGTTTTCTCTGTGCTATACTGCCTTCCTTGTACCCCCCCACACACATTATGTGTGCTAACCGTAAATGTCCCTTATTTCCCTTCTCCCTACTCCCCAGTCCCTCTCCCTTCGGCAACTGTTAGTCCATTCTTGCTTGGGTTCTGTGAGTCTGCTACTGTTTTGTTCCTTCAGTTTTTACTTTGTTCTTATGCTCCACAGATGAGTGAAATCATTTGGTACTTGTCTTTCTCTGTCTGGCTTATTTCACTGAGCATAATAGCCTCTAATTCCATCCATGTTGTTGCAAATGGTAAGATTTGTTTTCTTCTATTGACTGAATAATATTCCATTGTGTATATGTACCACATCTTCTTTATCCATTCATCTACTGATGGACACTTAGGTTTTTGATTTCTTGGCTATTGTAAATAGTGCTGCGATAAATATATGGGTGCTTATGTCTTTCAAAACTGGGCTCCTGCATTCTTAGGGTAAAGTCCTAGAAGAGGAATTCCTGGGTCAAATGGTATTTCTATTTTTAGTTTTTTGTGGAACCTCCATACTGCTTTCCACAATGGTTGAACTAGTTTACATGCCCACCAGCAGTGTAGGAGGGTTCCCCTTTCTCCGCATCCTGGCCAACATTTGTTGTTCCTATTCTTTTCTGTTGGCCATCCTAACTGGTGTGGGGTGATATCTCATTGTGTTTTTAATTTGCATTTCACTGATACTAGCAATGTGGAGCATCTTTTTATGTGCCTGTTGGCCATCTGAATTTCTTCTTCGGAAAATTGTTCATATCCTCTGTCCCTTTTTTAATAGGGTTTTTTGCTTTTTGGGTGTTGAGGCATGTGAGTTCTTTATATATTTTGGATGTTAACGCCTTGTTGGTTATGTTATTTATACATATATTCTCCCATACTGTAGGATGCCTTTTGATAGTGTCCTTTGCTGTATAGAAGCTTTTTAGCATGATGTATCCCATTTGTTCATTTTTTATTTTGTTTAAAGAGATTTTCACCTCTATTTTCTTCTAAGTTTTATGGTTTCATGACTTACATTCAGGTCTTTGATCCATTTCGAGTTTACTTTTGTGTATGGGGTTAGACAATAATAGTTTCATTCTCTTGCATGTAGCTGTCCAGTTTTGCCAACACCAGCTGTTGAAGAGGCTGTCATTTCCCCATTGTATATCCATGGCTCCTTTATCGTATATTCATTGACCATATATGCTTGGGTTTATATCTGGGCTTTCTAGTCTGTTCCATTGGTCTATGGGTCTGTTCTTGTGCCAGTACCAAATTGTCTTGATTACTGTGGCTTGGTAGTAGAGTTTAAAGTCAGGGAGTGTAATTCCCCCCGCTTTATTCTTCCTTCTCAGGATTGCTTCAGGTATTCAGGGTCTTTTGTGGTTCCATATGAATTTTAGAACTATTTGATCTAGTTCATTGAAGAATGCTGTTGGTATTTTGATAGGGATTGCATCAAATCTGTAGTTTGCTTTAGGCAGGATGGCCATTTTGATAATATTAATTCTTCCTATCCATGAGCACAGGATGCATTTCCATTTATTGGTTTTTCTTTAATTTCTCTCATGAGTGTCTTGTAGTTTTCAGAGAATAAGTCTTTCACTTCCTTTGTTAGGTTTATTCCTAGGTATTTTATTGTTTTTGGTGCAATTGTGAATGGAATTGTTTTCCTGATTTCTCCTTCTGCTAGTTCACCATTAGTATATGGAATGCAACAGATTTCTGTGCATTAATTTTGTATCCTGCAACATTGCTGAATTCAGATATTAGGTCTAGTAGTTTTGGAGTGGATTCTTTAGGGTTTTTTATGTACAATATCATGTCATCTGCAAACAGAGACAGTTTAACTTCTTCCTTGCCAATCTGGATGCCTTTTTTCTTTGTGTTGTCTGATTGCCGTGGCTAGGACCTCCACAACTATGTTGAATAAAAGCGGGGGGAGTGAGCATCCTTGTCTTGTTCCCAATCTTAAAGGAAAAGCTTTCAGCATCTCGCTGTTAAGTATTATGTTCTCTTTGGGTTTGTCATATATGGCCTTTATTATGTTGAGTTACTTGCCTATTACACCTATTTTGTTAAGAGTTTTTATCATGGATGCATGTTAAATTTTGTCAAATGCTTTTTCAGCATCTATGGAGATGTTCATGTGGCTTTTGTCCTTCTTTTTGTTGATGTGGTGGATGATGATGGATTTTCAAATGTAGTACCATCCTTGCATCCCTGGATAAATCCTACTTGATCATCATGGATGGTATTTTTTATGTATTTTTGAATTTGTTTTGCTAATATTTTATTGTGTATTTTTGCATCTATGTTCATCAGGGATACTGGTCTGTAATTTTTTTTGTGTGGTGTCTTTGCCTGCTTTTGGTATTATAGTGATGCTGACCTCTTAGAATGAGTTTGGGAGTATTTCCTCCTCTTCTACTTTTTGGAAAACTTTAAGGAGGATGGGTATTAGGTTTTCACTAAATGTCTGATAAAATTCAGTGGTGAAACCATCTGGCCCAGGAGTTTTGTTCTTAGGTAGTGTTTTGATTACCAATTCAATTTCCTTGCTGGTAATTGGTGTATTCAGATTTTCTGTTTCTTCCTGGGTCAGCCTTGGAAGGTTGTATTTTTCTAGAAAGTTGTCCATTTCTTCTAGGTTATCCAGTTTGTTAGCATATAATTTTTCATAGTATTCTCTCATCACTCTGTATTTCTGTGGTGTCCTTTCTCATTTCTGATTCTGTTTGTGTGTAGACTCTTTTTTTCTTGATAAGTCTGTCTAAGGGTTTATCTATTTTTTTATTTTCTCAAAGAACAACTCCTGGTTTCATTGATTCTTTCGTTTTATTCTTCTTGATTTTATTTATTTCTGCTCTATTATGTCCATCCTTCTACTGACTTTGGGCCTCATTTGTTCTTCTTTTTCTAGTTTCATTAATTCTGAGTTTATACTGGTCATTTGGGACTGTTCTTCTTTCCTGAGGTTCGCCTGTATTGCAATATACTTCCCTCTTAGCACGGCCTTAGCTGTATCCCACAGGTTTTGTGGTAAGTACTTATTACTTTTAATAGTTCTTTGGGAGTTCATAAACTGTATCTAAGTCTCTTGCATAATTTTTTTAATGAATTGAAGTTATAGTAGATAATAATGTAATACATTTTCTTCCAGTGTTCTAAGGAGCTCCATTTGCAGTGATTATTTCAATTTCCATAATTCCATAAATTATCCCCATTGTTTGACCCTTTGACTAATTTGTATATAATAAAACAGGTAATATTGTAGAGTAATATTAAAAGAAAAAAAGCTTTAAGAGTTAAGTAGTTGCTACCAGCTGGACATTGAATATGTTACATTTTTAAAGTAATCTTAAACTCTTAACACCAAAATTGTTTGGCAGTGTAGAACTTTGGTGGTTCAATATAAAGCACCCTGAATTAAGAGTTGAGATCTGAGTTCTGACATGGCTCAGATGTCAGCTATCCCTATGAACTTGTATAAATCATTTAGCTTTCCTGACACTCAGCAGTAAGTTAATGATAATCACTGTATAATTAGAATCTCCCCCTCATGCTCTCTCACATACACACACACACACACACATGAAGCTATAAGCTGTCCTAATGCAATTATGTTCTCCATAACAATAATGATTATGTGACTACTGCAAAAAATGAGAAAGACCTTATCAAGAATAAAAGTCATAGCTTAACAACTTGCAAAATTTCTGACTTGAATAGTGGCACTATTTGTACAATGACAAATACAGGTCTGAAGGTCTTGAAGGTTTGAAGGGAAAGACGTGTCCTTTTTAAGTATGTTGATTGTGACACATTCCAGCAGGCAGGTGACTCTTGCTCTGAAGTAAATGAAACACACCAAGGCTGAAGATTTGAGAACCAGAGAGACAGATAGTAAGTAAATCCACGAAGGTTGATGGGAGCCTCTAGAGAGAGAATATGCAAAGTGAAGAAATGCTGGCACTAGTTAGAAGCTATGGACACTGTCACTTAAAGAATGCACAGGGGAAGAGAAGCTTCCCAGGCACACTGAGAGAAAGGTACCAGAGAAGAGAACAACAGTGTAAGAACTCAAAAGAAAAAAGAACCCAGGAAAAAAGAGGGGGTTCAATGAAAAGAGAGCACTCAACCAGTGAGAAATAAGCCAAGGACTGAGTTTTCATTGGATTTAGCAACAAAGTTATCATTCACATAATATGTGTCATGCATTGTGGGAGGCCCTGGAGGCACAGAGGTAAATAAGACAAGAGCCTTGCAAACATAGACTTTATGTTGTAAAGACAGACAGTAAACTGGCAAATAAATACAATACTTATAAATTGTGGGAAGGACTTTTAGTAGAGGTGAAGTGACAATGATAGATAGGTCAGCTTTAGCTAGGGAGTTTGGGAGGGCATCTCTGAGGCAACACTGGAGTTGAGACCTAAGGCAAGAAAGGATTAGCATGATCAGAGAAGTCAGAGGCTCTTGAGGCTACAGCATAACAAGAGACAGAAGTTGGACCATGCTTGTAATCACACCTAGCGCATAGTAAGAAAAGTTTAGATGATAACCTATTGAACATTAGTAAGTAGAGAAGTTAAGATCACTCCAGCTAATAGCATTTAGTAGTTTGCTTTTTCATTTACACTAGTCTTAATCATCAGAGTGGAACATTTTACATTCTTTCAACCATCAACTTTTATATTGTATATTGTGTATTACAATATCAGAATAATCTTTCCTAGTTTAAAGGGTACTACATAATTACAGCACGTTACCTGTTCCATTAATTTTACTAATCCCTGTTAACCTTCTTTCATATTTCTTGCAAAGATATTTCTCTTAATATCTGCTTGATTCTATTATTAAATTACATTTCTCCGAGGTACTCTTCCAAGCAAAACTGTAGCAGATTTGAATGTTTTATTATAAGAAGACTCAACAAGGTTTTATTAATTGTTTATGGGCCAATAACACATAAAAACCTGGTGGGATTCATCCCTCTAAAAAAGATCATATTCTGTAGAGATTGTATTCCATTGTTTCAGGTCCCTATTTCCTTATCTATGTCTTTATATATATGTCTATGATAGAGAAAAGTTGATACAGAAAACTTTGGCTTGATTCTGGCCAGCTGAATTATATTACATATAATTCATTTTTTCATTTCCTTTCTCAAGAGGAAGAATTTATAGCACTTTCATATTTTGTAAAGACATTAGTAATATAAAATGCTATTTACATAATATCTATTCATTATCAGGCAGTGAGCTGGGCACATTAAATTTTTTTCATCATCCTCATACCCCAAAAGGTATTATTACTCCCATTTTACAGATGAAACTCTCTCAGTGAGGTCAGGTGACTTGCCCATGACTGCAGAGCTAGAATTTAAGTTCCATTCTATAATCTCAGAAACTGAAGTTACTATACAATGATGCCACAGACTATTAACAGGTTGGGTTCTTTAAAAATACCTATCAGATATAAGATATCAAATTATAAAGATGAATTTTTAAGTAACAAATGTTATTTTATTAAAATTTTAATAAACTATGTACAAGCTTAGAAATATTTGCCATATACACCATTCCTATATATTCTTCCCCTTTGCATAACTTGATATACAATTTTTTAATAATGGAGAAGACACATAAAAGAAAAGATGACACCACACTGAAGGTCTTTTGTAAGGTGTATAGATGTAGGATCACTCTGTCGTACACCTGAGACTTGTATATTATGTTACGTATGCTTCAATTTTAAAAGTTAATTAATTAAATTAAAAATAAAAGTATCATCTGGGTCAAAAATCTTCCCAGTTAATCCTTAATACATGTGTTAACTCCAATACTACCAGTAACTGCCTATTCTCACGAAACTTATTTGTCCCTCAAAATGTAAAATTACAAATGGCCTAAGGTTTCCCTGAGTCAGAAAAATGTAATCTCTGATGCAAACCTCTAAATATCATTATTTCTCTGAATTTCAAAGCCAACAATTCTGAATAAAAGCATCATAATTTGCTCTCAGCAGAATCCATAGATTAATTGTACTGTGAACTCTTTCTACTAGGGTTTTTCAGGTAGACAAGTAATCCACGAAGATACAGTCTGAAGAAGTTTAGGTTTTTAACAAAAACAAACTATGGCCAGATCACTTTATTTTCCTTAACAAAATACACACAAGAGCACAAAATTCACTTATAATATCATCATTATTTTACAAATAAATAATGCTCAGAATTCAAGCACAGTCAAGTGCAGAGATATTTCCTATGTTTTAATATGTAAACATATTCTAATTATGACATCTTGTGCCTTTGGCCCAGCTTCAAAATAGAGACAGCAAAAAGAAACACTGCACCTGGCTGTCCAATTGCATTCTGACTGAGAAGTTGTACCAATGCCTGTATAGTTACAGTCACAACTTTTATACTGCTTAATGTAAATGGCTAAGCAGACATTTTTCCCCTAGCAAGTATATTAAAAATTAAATTCTATCCATTTTTAATAAGTACTAAAAATCTTAATTGAGTTTCATTCCTTAAAACAAACACTATTAGAACTTACTCCTAACCAAAGTTCTTCCTATGTCAAAATATATATTATTTACAGGTCACACATATAGAAAATAAGAAGGCTATCATGTTTGTTTACTTTCAGAATGGGAAAAAAACATCTAAAAGCTAAACAGTGTGGGTCTTTATACATACAAAAAGATCCTACTTTACCGATATCACTTGCTTTTAATTTTAATAGCCAGTAGATATAACTTTGACATACTGAAATAGCTAGGCAGTCTGAATTCACATGGTATCAAGCATATCCTTAGAGGGGGAAAAAAAAGAAAGCACCACCTAAAAAGCATTAACTGACACCAATAGGACTACAAATATCCAGTTGAAGGCACATGGAAGAATTTACTACATTGTCATCACAGGTTCCCCACTTAGTTCAGGATGAGGAGCAGAATCACCCTTGGGAACTGCTGATTTGGCTTCAGTCACTGGGGTTTCCTCACGCTCGGTCTCCTCTTGTTTCTCCTCTGGTTCCTTAGGGCCAGATGCTTTTTCAATCACTTGGTTTGTCTGCTCTGTATCTGCTATTTTGTCATCTATCTGCTCTGTATTGTTATCAAGAACATCTTGTTCTAAAGATTCTGAAAAGATAAAGAGTCAAGACTTTAGGAATACCCAAGCATTAAAACTGCTAAATAAGGTAAGCAAAAGATAGGCACACACATATATGGACTAAGAAACAGCATTAACCTTAAAATCTTTCAAAATATGTACTTAACTCCCTATAGCCTACCATATATGAATCGGTATGAATGAAGTACAGAAAAACGATTTGGGGGGAGCAAACCCACAAATTCATTTTTTTGAAAGCTCCATATTTTCATAAACTTTAGAAACTTTCATAAAATTTAGGAACTTTACTAAAGATGTATTTGAAAGTTGAATGTCCAAATATATCAAAGTCACAACAGAATTATGCGCTTTATATAAGATAACAGTCCAGCAAACAAAGCAAATGTATTAACTCCTAGCTTACGTTTCCTAAAGGGATTGTCTCCCTTTGCACCCGGGAACGCTGTGAGCTGTGGGTAAATGTGCACCGTGTGTGCAGGCAGCACTGGTTCCCACACTGACTCACATCTCTGTTAACCAAGGACTGGGGGGGCCTGGATCCACCTTTTCTAAAAGACATGACAAATCGCCCCTCACCACTCTGCAAGACAAGTCCTCCGGATTTCAGACTCCGGGACAGAATAAGCTACGTAATAAGAACGTTAGGGAGAGAAAAAGAAGAGGCTCTTCTCCAGCTCCCAGCAAAAGCATTAAATAAGGGTCTTGGTCACTTCCTGAAAATTTACTCCCTTTAAATTCACCTTTGCTTTTCACTAAATTTAAATGCCTTAATTAATAGTTTAATTGTAACAATAATTTTATTAAATAAAGTCCCTTCAAGTCTTTAAAGTTGAAAAACTGTGATGGGGGAGAGAATGACAGGAGCAGGAAACTCTGGACCACCTAAGTTTCAAGTTAAAGATAAAAAACTAGCTTTGAAGTGTTTCTTTGCTTTGTTTTTGTAATAAATAGCAACTGATACTCTTGCTAGAAGAAATGTGGTTAAACCACATCAGGTAAACAAATAAGCAGACCTTCCTACCCTCACAGAAGATCCCTTATAATCCACTATGTTATTGATTCAAAAAACATGGAGGAAAGACCAGTCTACATTAGTAAAAGTTCTACTTTAGTTTCTTGTATAATACAGGCCAGAGTTCTGCTAAATAAATAAAAATTAATGGCTTTGCAAAGAAATTATGTGCTATTGTACACATATGTGACATGGAGGTCTTACAAATTCATGGTTTTACCAGATTAGTCTTAATAAATAAAAATTATCTGTATCTACACTCTATGCCAAGACTTTAAAAATATTTTAAAATAATTATTTCTTTAAACAGTTACCTTAAACTCTAGTTTACAGAATTAGTTACAACTTCTTTATTTTATATCTAGAATGAAAAGCTAAAATTCTGCAGTTAGGAACATCAAGGTTAATGAGGTTTTACTGTATGAAAAATTTTTCAGGATCACAAAAAGTAGGAAGGAATGTTCACAAAACATATTTGTGCCAAATGTCACAAAAATGCTATTTTTTATCTTAACAGGAACTTAAAAATGGCACTGCTGTACTACTGGGAATCCTACAGAAATCAAGGTAGAAGAGCAGTGTAGTAGGTCACCTCAGTTTTGTTATTTGAATGCATCAGTGCACAAAGGAAAAGCAGAAAGTGCAAGTGAAACTCTATGGACACACAGATCATTTCTGCTATTAACGGCAAGTTCTTCAGTGAAAAACTTGAGGTATCACCAACCATTTGCAATTCTACTCTCACAGAATTTATCCATGGCAGATTTTAAGAGTAATGGTTTTCTACACTCTCTGGCCATAGAGAGATACTTAACTTGCCAAGGGATTTATAATTTGTTTAATTTATAAGCCTTCTAAAAAATACCAAGAAAGCAAAGAACTCAGGATCCAGAACTGAACTCACAATAAACGTGTAACAGTGAACACAGGCCCAAAGAGTCTGCCATATTCTGTCTAACAGGTTTCTCCACTACTGAACTTAAACCAGTGAGGTATCAAAGTTCATGGTTCATCATATTGAAGTTTTGTGATATAACTATTTTAAAAAATAGACACATCACTAGTCAAATCCAATTTTAAAATTCTGGGTTCCTAGCGAAGCAGTTAATGCAAAGAGGAGAACTACATACAGCACTACAACTAAATGTTTAATGTCTGTAAAGGTGAATTCTAAGAAATACCATGTGTTGTCATAATTAGAAAACAACATCATACCCAAAGCTTGTCAATACTGTATTGTATTTCAGAGGATGTATGGAAGAATAAAAATTGGTATAATGATGAGTAGGGCTTTAAAACAACCAAAAAACCTATTAATGACTACTTTTCCAACCCCAGGTTAATTTGCAAATTTGCATTAAAGTAGTAACAGTAGCAGTAACACTACAAAACACCAGTATGTGTCATGGTGCCCGAAACACAGACACCTGCTAGTCTAAGTGATGTGGGTTGTCAATGCTTAGGTGCCAAGGCCATTCTGTGAGTTAAGTCATCCAAACAAGACTTAAATTAACTAGGTGTGCAAGATTAAGAGAGAATTATATATCAGTTTAATAACTACTGAAGATTATAAAATGCATTTGAAAGTATACTTTATTTCTATGAGGGAGAATCAGCTGCCTATTCTAATAAAAACAATAAATTCTTTCTGAGAAGTTGTAGATTAAAATAGCTTGATAGTATAAAAATACATTAGAAAAGATGTCAATACTTGGGCATAAAATACTAAAAGAGAAACCAGCCTTTGCGTTCACACTAATTACACAGGCCTACTCTCCCTGGTGCAGCACCAGTTTAAGACTAAAATTGAAACAAAGTTTCATGAATGACCTAATTCCATCTGTAAGATAATTCTAAAAATCAACTTTGGCATCTGTAATGGCAAGAAAATAATGTATCACAATATAATATAACAGAAATGACCCATGGAATTTGTTCCTTTCCCCACTCCTGCCCCCAGCCACACTCCCATCCAAATATTCTTGAGAAAAAAGCTTTTTACCAAATGTAACAAGCGAGTGTAATTGTATAATGAATACCACTGCCTCACCTATAAACCACATGCATGCAAAAATATGTAAGAACATCACCTTACCTTTAGGTTTTATTCGCTCTCTTGGAAGAATAATTTTCTAATTAAATAATAGTCTAGCAAAACAATTTCATGTATTTCCAAAGAGAATACATAATTTCCATGTAAAATACATGATTCTATTTAGATTATGCCTTTGAAAACCCCTGGTATTTTTGGTGAATTCACTTATAGTCTTACTTTTTATTCCTCTTTACAATAAAAATAACAACAAAAATTTTTCGTTGCTAACATATCAGTACCTGCAATGTGTGTAGACTATAAAACTTACCCAAAAGAAATTGTTAAATTAAAATTGACAATTTGTCTTTGAACACACAGCATTTTTTTAAAGATTTATTTGTTTGTTTGTTTGTTATTATTTTTTGATATCGTTAATGTACAATTACTTGAACATTATGGTTACTAGACTCCCCCTATTATCAAGTCACCCCCACATACCCCATTACAGTCACTGTCCACCAGCATAGTAAGATGCTACAGAATCATTACTTGTCTTCTCTGTATATACTGCCTTCCCCATGTTCCCCCCCTACATTATGTGTGCTAATCGTAATGCCCCATTTTCCCCCTTATCCCTCCCTCCCCACCTATCCTCCCCATGAACTCACAGGTTTTAAATAAAGCAGTTTTAACAAGATTTTTCTGGCTTAAATAAAATGGCCAACTTAAGGAACAAAGCCATGATTTTATCCCCAAACTCAACTCAATGACTCAAATAAAACTCAAATAAATACTAACCACCTATGAGAAGATAGGTCATAGTCAACACACAGAATACTGCTTATTTATCTATCACTGGTGAACAAATCTATTAGATGAGTAAGAATGTCATTATTAAGCAATGATATAAAACTATTATTAGGTGAAGGTGTTTTAGAAAAGGGAATAAGAAGGCCAAAAGATCTCTATGCGTAAAACAAACATGCAAACACATTCTACAGGCAAGTTTACATCTTGAGGAAGCTTTACATAATCAAACATAAACAAAGGCATAAGCTTTTTGGATGTGGTAAACACAGAATTCAACAAAATTTACATTATCAAATAGTTCCATTTCCTAAATCATCATTACAAACAATACTAAAAATAGAATTTTGCCTAATACAACATAACCTAATGGTGACTGTACATTGCTTCAAAGAAAGGAGAAGAGCTAAAATTACATTACCAAGATTTGATAATATTGATTAGATGCCATGCATTTTACTATTAGCAAGTTATTTCCAGTTAAATAAGAGCTATTTTCTACTAAAATAATTACATAAGATCTAGACAAATACAACTGAGCACCAAAAACAATATTAACCTTTCTCAAACATGCTAGCCCAAAATCACCATACTGGTATACTAACTATGTAGAAACCTCATACACTAATTATCATCATATCTAACAAAAAGAATGTTATATATCAAGTATTTTGGAAAGCACATTTTTAAAAATGCAGAACTGATAAACTTCTTTAATGTGGCTTAGCAGAGATTCAAGTACTAGTCTATTACTCATTTAACCATAAAAGAAACTGAGAAACCTAATTTCTTGGGTTTCTCTAATACTCTATTACCAAAGTATCTACATACACGGTTCTTTAAAAATCCTAGCAATTCAAATGAACAATAAATAGGAGAAATTTCTTCTAGGTCTCCTCCTTTGATAAAAACTTTCCAATATTTCTGTGTTGTTCTAAAGAATGGTCCAAATATTTCAAAAGCCTTATGCCTCATCCAACATGCAAAATCTTCCAGTAGCAGAATCAAGACAAAACTTAATTTCAAAGTCTTGCATCACAGATTGAAAAAAAGGTTTCTTCTACTGATTCTAGATTGTTTCATATAAATGGTTATAGGATATTCATTGAAAGATAGATTCAGATGGAAGAAAGTTACCTTTTGGTTCCACCTGTATATTCAATAACCTAATCTCTGCAGTTTCTGCTGCTAGCAAGGAGCTATTTCAATACTTTAAAAAATATAAAAATTCATGAGGAAAATTTTTTCAGATCTCAAGTTTCTGTATCAAGAATGTAGAACTCAGTATTCACAATAGCCAAGAAATGGAAGTAACCTAAGTGTCCGTCAGTAGATGAATGGATAAAGAAGATGTAGTATATATACACAATGGAATATTATTCAGCCATAAGAAGAAAACAAATCCTACCATTTGCAACAACATGGATGGAGCTAGAGGGTATTATGCTCAGTGAAGTAAGCCAGGCAGAGAAAGACAAGTATCAAATGATTTCACTCATCTGTGGAGTATAAGAACAAAGCAAAAACTGAAGGAACAAAACAGCAGCAGACTCACAGAACCCAGGAATGGACTAACAGTTACCAAAGGGAAAGGGACTGGGGAGGGTGGGTGGGAAGGGAGGGATAAGGGGGAAAAAGGGGCATTACGATTAGCACACATAATATAGTGGCAGGGGGACACGGGAAAGGCAGTATAACACAGAGAAGACAAGTAATGATTCTATAGCATCTTACTATGCTGATGGATGGTGACTGTAATGAAGTATATTATGGGGACTTGATAATAGGGGGAGTCTAGTAACTATACTGTTGTTCAAGTAATTGAACATTAACTATACCGAAATTTAAAAATTTTTAAATAAAAATAAACAAAGAAAAAGAATGTAGAACTCAGAAATCTAAGCCCTCAATTACATTGGTTATCAGCATAGAGAATAGATGATTGAGAGGATATAATGTTATTTAATAGTACAATTTAATCATAAAGGTATGCCAAGCATTCAAAACAAATGCAGCTTCATCTGTTCATCAAAAATATTTCCAGTCCTTTACTAAATGAATCCAGCTTGGAATTGAAAACTGTATGTCACAGTGTTGAGTTGAGACAGTAGTCTTGGAGAAAAGTTTCAGTCTTCTGATAAGCCAAAGAATTAAAAAGTGCTCATAGCCATTTTGATGAATCCAATGAGAAGTATGAAAAAGTTACTACTCTAGAGACTTTATCTTAACCCAATGGAAATACCGTTTCAGTTTCTAGCACTATAGAGGTATCAGACACTGCCTCAAAGTTTGTCTTCACCTGTTAACATTACCTTATTAGGGTTGAGTTTGAGTCAGTTAGACTTCATTCCAGAGATCTCAGACATAAAATGAGACATCTGGATATTGCTCCTCCTAGATTTGATGAGAAGGAAAGGTATGGCTGGGTGGTGTTTGCTAACTATCCATCTTGACTAGCAGAAGATATAAAAGCATGGACTCATCATCAAGCTTTTTACTTTGTTGGCTGTTTTTCTTTTCTTTTTTCTTTTTTTTTTTGTCCCTACCATTGATTTCCCAATATTCACTTTAGCTTTCATAAACAAGGCTACTATAGAAAGAACTCAGTTTTTCCTCTAGGCATCTTCAGTATGCAATTCTTTAACTTTCAATTCCAAGAGGCTGCAACGGCCTGGCGCATGATTTGCATGTGGCAGCATGCAGCTCAGAGCATGACTTCAGCCAAACAGAAAACTTTATACTGTGTTTGGAGTTGATGTTGCACAGTTGGAGAAGATGAATGCACTGATTCAGTGTTGGAAGTATACAGGCCTCTTATCATGGCTGTCTGTATTCAAACTCATTTTGATATTTGTTAGTAAGCCTAAAGCCAAGTCATTACACATATTTTAGGTTCACTTTTCAAAGTTAAAAAAAAAAAAACTTAAATGCTCATACTAAACTTCTGATAGCTGAAAATTCATTACCTCTATATTATTCGTAAAAGCAATTTTTTTCACTAAATACTTTTTAAAGAAGAAATCTAATTTATGTACATACTTCCTAGAAATTAAAAGGATGAATGCTGATTAAACTATATGAACTAAACTTCCAATGTGGATTTTTTTCTTTCTCAAGTATAGCACAAAAATATCATGGCCTGTGTCATAATTTTAGCAATCTTCACACTTCGGAGCTGCTTAACAAGCAGCTCCTCACCTACTATTAACAGCAAGAAATAGCTGGCAATTAATAGTCAGGTCTTCCATCTCATTTTTTCCATGAAACTTCCTCAAGAATTCCTAAAACAGAACTGCAAGACGAGTTCTAAAACCCAATGAATTCTGATAAATTCTGTTTCTCTAAAGTAAGGTTACATCAAGGCATACATCAGCAAGATTAGTCTCATGGACCTCAATAAAGTGTTTGTTTCAAAGGAACACCAGTCCTACCAACATAGTCACCTAAAGAAAGGATGACTTTCCAATACCAAAGTTTTCCCACTTTCTAGTAACTTCTATCAATTCAAGTGATAGGACAAATCTATTTTATCAATATTAATTTTAAATCTTATAAGAATTTTACCCTTATAAGTAGCTGTTTCATAATTCTCACAGTCTGCTTCATTCAAATAAATTGAAAAAATGATTCTATAAAAACATTACTAGTCAAATCTCCAAACAGTTATTAGAAGAGGTCACTCCATAAACAATGTTTACCTAGCTGTTGCTAGATGCTGCTTAACACAATATAATCTGCATTTTAAAACTGAAACACATCATACCAATCACAAAGGAGGCTATATATCAGAGCAATAGCTGATATATGCATGCTTTAAAATCTGATAGACTAATCCATTCTTATCTAAAATCATTACACTTTTATTGTTGAATAGCAAACATTATTAAAATACAAGACTTTTTAATTAACATAGTCCTACCTTCACTGTTCTCTGATGAAATCACGTTTCCGGAGGGCAAGGAGCCAGCCGAACTCGAGTCTTCCACCACCTGCCTCTTCTCAAAACTAAACTCTGGAAGCCTTGGAGCCTGGGGTCTGGTTTTTCTTGCAGGATTCAAGAAAAAACAGTAGGCACATCGAAAAGCTGCAGGAAATTTAAAAAATATATAAAACCACAAAGAAAATTCAAAGACTAATCATATAACTCTCAAGATTACTTTTGCAAATAATCAAACAATCCTTCAAAAGTTTTATCCCTTGTATAATTACATGAGGTTTTAATAATATTTTGGAAGGTGTTCCAATAAAGCATACTTTCTAATTATTATTAGAATTAGAGTATTAATTTGAAAGCAAAAAAGAGTAAGTCACATAGCAAGTTAATAGCAAAACAATATTAATAATGGTCTAATATATTACAGAAATTACATTTCTGGTACCAGAATCATTAGGTCTTTAAAAATTCAGATCCTCACTCATTTGCCCAAGAAAATGTTATATTTGAGAAGGATAATTAATTTAGTATTGTATTTTTTTCATTAGTGACTGCACATGAGAATCACCAGAGGAGCTTTAAAAAACATGCTGATGCCTGGACGACCCCACCCCAGATCAACTAAAGCAGACTCTGTAAGTGGGTCCTGGGCTCATTTTTTTTCCACTTAATTTTTTTTTTGAAATATTGTTACTATACAATCTTACATTAGTCTCAAATATATAACACAGTGGTTCAACAGTTACCCCTTTAGCGCAGTAACGAGCTGTCAACACAGAAGATGTTACAAAACATTGACTATATTCTCCATGCTGTACTACTATCCCCTGGGCTCATAATTTTTAAAAGCTTTTCAGGTGATTCTGATGCATAGTGAAGTCTGAGAACAACTGGCCCAGAGGTTGTATATTATGTGAGGGACAACACACGCCTGTTAACAATAAAATAACATTACATGGGGATTAGCATAGAATTAAGTATTTAAGTGTGAAGTATTAAAATTTAACTGCCCAACAATTCTTACCAATATATTCAAATTCTTCTTTCAAAGCCATGCCATTATGAGAAAAACACTGCTGACATATAAGGGCATACCTTCACCAAAAGAAAAAGTAAGCAGGTCAGTTACAAATACAGACAATGCCTGCATGGGAAAGGCTACTTAGCCATTACAGCTAATTTATATTTTACCATAGCTAAATGTTGTAACAAACTGGATGTTACTTAGTAAACAATGAACAACACTCTTTACATAACAACAAAAATTTCAACGATTTTAAAGTATAATTCATATGTCAAGTTAAAAATAAACTAAGCAACAGTCAAATGAATATATCCTTACTAAGTTAGTAGAAATAATTTGATAACAAAACACTTAAAGTTCAATGTTTCCTAACATATACTCCTGGGGATGATAGACCCCAAATCTGCCATCACATAAGAGATGGAATCTTTTAGAGATTCATGATTAATATTAAACTTCTGAGAAGTCTTGCAGTAAAAAAATTAATTTAGTTTTGTTTAGTCCACTCCAAAGGTTTATTTCTGTACATTGTGATTACTTTATCTATACTAGTTATATTTAAACATCTTATTTATATACTTCCTGTTAATATAAATGTATATAAACATTTTATATTTATATACTGTCCTGTTTATGTACTTAATACTTAGTCATATCAAACACCACTGTTTTGAATAACATACAATTTATTATATAAACATTAAATTCTAGTCCCATTATTAAAATGATATTAAGCAATAATCTGTCAAATATCTACTATCTTAAGAATTTTTTTAAAGTTTATACTATGACAATTGTTCTCTTAAGCCATACTTACCTTCCTACAGTTACTGTAAGGATAAAATAAGATAATTGGCAAAGCATTCTGAGAACTGTTAAATGCCAAACACATGTAAATTGTTCTCATTGTTACTAAAATTATCACCACCACCAAGTCCACTACTGACATCTATAAAACTCCATTTCTTACAATCTACCAAGTTTTTACTATTTCTCTACTCTTGAAATTTTAAGTTTCAATGTAATGATTGTTTTTCTAAAAATAATTTTATAGTAGGGTTATAATATAGTCGGGTTACAATATTTTTTGTTATAAATATATAAATATATTTTTTCTATGTTTTATCTAGATGCTTTATCCACTCCTACTGAAAAACAATTGAATATGTACTTTTGCAGGGCTATAAAATACTCCATTATATTCTAAAATCAGAAGCTACAAATATAAAGTATCTAGTGCATACATGCACACACACACAAATTCTGACTAATAAACTCTTTCCTCACTTTCATTTATCTAACACCTGAATAAATATTACCTGTTCTGGGGACCATCACCAACTAAATATTCAACAATTCTATCCAGAGCACCTCGTTCTCGGGGGAGAATGGGTCTTGCTAAAGGTGGACCTGGAGGGTGAAGACCTAGTAAATAAACAAATACATATAAAATTTATATGTATAAAATATCATTGAAATTAAATTTTAATTCAGTCACTAAGAACAACCTTTGTTTGTCAGAACTTTTTAAAGATTTTAACAAAAGTAAATACTAATTCTTATAAATCTCTGTAGAACATTCAAATTTTCATTAAAAATGCTTCACTACAAAAAATGTTTAAATATGTGCTATATCAGAACCACCAACATGCTCTATTAAGAAATGAAACAATGTTGGGTTCTATACAAACTAATTTTTAAAATGCCCAGACTCTTAAAAGCTTATCATAAATTAGGGAGCTTCCACTTTCAACATAGCTTATAATAAATTAGGAAAGTTCTGCTTTTCAACATAACAGAGCAACAGGGATCAAACTTACCTTCCCACCGAAAACAACTAAAATATTATGCAAAATATATGATGCAAAACAGTTTTAAGACACTGGATATCAGGTAACATAGGGCAAAGATCTCTGAAAAATAAAAAGCAAGTAAGATGAGCCCTCCAACTGCTCCCCACCTGCTGCCCTCAGAGTTCCCAGGCAGCAGCTCGTGGGGAAGCCCTAGTGAAGTGCATCAGTCTCCTAAGCTGAGGAGATATAGCTGGAATTCTGGGTAGGGACTCAAGGCAGCTTAAGTTCACAGGATAGAGTGGATGGAATGCACAGAACAAGAACACTAAAGATCTACAGAGGATCTCCAAGACTGTTCCGCAGAGTACCGACTGGTGCATGCATGTGAAGAAACTACATGAGGACATAGAGAGAACAACCCTAGAAATATTAAAGGTCACAGTGCTCACATGGGGCCAAAAATATTGCATGTTTGCACCAACTAGAGTGGAAAACTGCATAACTCACAGTTGTTGGCTAAGTATTCAGAGGAGTTTTGTACAGGAATATAAAAATACCCAGCATCCAATAAGGTAAAATTCACAATGTCTGACATCTGATTAAGAGAATATCTGACATGCAAACAAGCATGAAAAATACAACCCATAATGAGAAAAATCAATCAAAAGTGACCCAGAAATGACAGAGATGATAGAATTAGTAGACAAATATATTTAAACACTCATTATGACTGTATACTGTTATGCTTGAGAATTAAGAGTAAAGATCCAACATGTTAAGAGAAATGGATAAATGTTAAAAGAACCAAATTAAACTTCTACAGATGGTAACTACAATGTCTTGGATGAAAAATCCACAATGGGAACATCAGCAATTAGGTCATTACAGAAAAAAATGAGTAAACTTGAGTATATAGCAAGAGATGCCCTACAAAATAAAACAAATAAAACACAGAAAAGACCAAAGATTTTTTAAATGAACATTTCGTTAGCCAGCTGTAAAACAACCTCAGGTAGCCTAATGTATGTATAACTGGAGTCTAAAAGAAGAGAGAAGAGAAAATATTTGAAGAAATATGGCATAAATTTTTTCCAAAATTGATGAAAGCTATAAACACATAGATTCAAGAATATCAATAAACCCTAAACACAAGAAACATAATTTTATATGACGACACAGCATAATCAAATTGCTTAAAACCAATGATAGAAAAACCTCAGAAATAGAAAAAGATACATATATACAGAGAAACAGAGATAAGAATGACAGCAGATTTCTCATCAGAAAATAGCAAGCCAGAAGACAGTGAAACAGTATCTTTAAAATTCTGAAAGAAAGACTATCAAATAGAATTCTGTATTAGTGTAAAGATGTTTTAAAAATGAATGCAGAGATTCAAAATGGCAGCGTGAGAGGTAAGATGGAGAATTCCTGCCAAAACCATAGATAGTATGAAAATGTAGTTAACTGATACAACTAACCCTAAAACAACAATAAGAAAGAAGGCTGAACCGGACTCCACACAGACCTCACTAACAGAGCAGACCTCACGAAACAGGGTAATGTACAAAAGCCTTTATCAGGCGGGACCCAAGCCCTTCCCCCACCCCAGCTCACTGGTGGGAGGAAGAGAAACGGAGCCAGGTGGGGGTGGAAGCCTGAGACTGCTGAACACCCAGCCCTGGAGGTCTGCTTTGGGAGCAGAAAACTACACTGTGTGGTGTGCTCTGGACGTTGGGGAGCTCACACAGGTGGAGTGCTTGAGACACAGATTCCGGCCATTTGTGGAGGATGGGATCCACACCCAGCTGCTCTGGAAGAAGGGAAAGGCAGGCGGTCTGACAGGCTTCCTAGCAGCAAGAGGACTGCTGAAGGGGCGGGGTTTGCACGGAGCTTGCTACGCGGGGGAGGGGAGAGCTGGACAAGGTTGTCTGGGTGCCCTCTGCCCAGCTGGTTGGGAACTTTGTGGAGCTCTAGGCAGGCACTCCATCCCCGTGGCTGCCTGCACAGTTCCAAAGTTCCCCACTGTGACTCGCAGCCTACTGCACCTTCCTTCAGGCCTGCCAACACCTGTTCACAAACCGGAAGTCACTGTGCTGGCATCAGGCCAGCCAGAGGGAAGCCACGCCTACAACATCTAGAGATGCAAAGCACAGAGGCTTACACCTGTGTGCTTGGCCAACTGGCTGTAACACCGGAGACAAGCACCGCAGATCTTTCCTCCCCCCAAGCACCAGCGCTGCTCCCCTACGAACCCCAACTTCACTCTAGGGGCTGAGCAGCTCCACAGACTGAAGCTTCTGGGCACTAGTGGGCACCACACATAAATATGAAATGTCAAAGAACATGGTTCAGACCAAAGTCTCACAAACCCCAGAAAAAGGGTCAAATGAAACTGAACTCACCAATCTGCCTGAAGCAGAGTTCAAAATAAAAATCATAAACATGCTTATGGAGGTACAGAAATATATTCAAGAAGTCAGGAAGGAATTTAAGTTGGAGATTCAATTATTAAGAAATTCCATAGCTGAAATGAAACATACAATGGAGGCAGTTAAAAGCACATTAGAAATAGTACAGGAGAGAGCAAATGGAATAGAAATTAGAGAAGAGGAATACAAAGAAGCTGAGGCACAAAGAGGAAAAAGAATCTCTAAAACTGAAAGAATATTGAGAGAATTGTGTGATGAATCCAAATGGAATGATATTCGTATTATAGGGGTGCCAGAAGAAGAAGAGAAAAGAAAGAGGGATAGAAAGTGTCATTGAGGAAATACTTGCTGAAAACTTCCCCACTCTGCGGAAGGAGATAGTCTCTCAGGCCATGGAGGTGCACAGATCTCCCAACACAAGGGACCCAAGGAAGACAACATCAAGACATATAATAATGAAAATGGCAAAGACTAAGGATAAAGACAGACTTTTAAAAGCAGCTAGAGAGAGAAAAAAGATCACATATAAAGGAAAACCCATCAGGTTATCATCAGACTTCTCAACAGAAACCTTACAGACCAGAAGGAAGTGGCAAGATATGTTTAATGCAATGAAGCACAGGGGTCTTGAACAAAGAATACTATACATGGCAAGGATATCATTTAATTTCAAGGAGGGATTAAACAATTTTAAGATTTAAAAAAGTTGAGAGAATTTACCTCCCACAAACCACCTCGACCGTGCATTTCGGAGGGACTCCTACAGATGGAAGTGTACCTAAGGCTAAATAGATGTCACCCAAGGGATAGACAAAGAGTACAGAATATGATTCATAACATACAAAGAATGGAGAAGGAAGAAAAAGGAGGAGGAAAAAAAGAACCTTTAGGTTGTGTTTGTAATAGCACACAAAGTGAGTTAAATCAGACTGTTAGATAGTAAGGGAATTACCCTTGAACCTTTAGTAACCACGAATCTAAAGCCTGCAATGGCAATAAGTACATACCTATCAATAATCCCATTAAATGTAAATGGGCTGAATGCACCAATCAAAAGACAAAGAGTCACTGAATAGATTAAAAAACAAGACCCATCAATATGCTGCCTATAAGAGACTCACTTCAAACCCAAAGACATACACAGACTGAAAGCAAAGGAATGGAAAAAGATATTTCATGCAACTAACAGGGAGAAAAAAGCAGGAGTTACAGTACTTGTATCAGACAAAATAGACTTCAAAACAAAGAAAGTAACAAGAGACAAAGGACATTACATAATGATAAACGGGTCAGTCAAACAAGAGCATTTGACTGTTATAAATACCTGTGCACCCAACACAGGATCACCTACACATGTGAAACAAATACTAACAGAAGTAAAGGGGGTAATACAATGCAATGCATTCATTTTAGGAGACTTCAACACACCACTCACTCCAAAGGACAGAGCAACCAGACAGAAAATAAGTAAAGAGACAGAGGCACTGAACAATGTATGAAAAAAGATGGACCGAACGGACATCTACAGAACACTCCACCCAAAAGCAACAGGATACACATTCTTCTCAAGTGCACATGGAACATTTTCAAGAATAGATCATATACTAGGCCACAAAAAGAACCTCAGAAAATTCAAAAAGACTGAAATTGTACCAACCAGCTTCTCAGATCGCAAAGGTATGAAACTAGAAATAAATTACACAAAGAAAATGAAAAAGCCCACAAACACATGGAGGCTTAATAACATGCTCCTAAATAATCAATGGATCAATGACCAAATAAAAACAGAGATCAAGCAATATATGGAGACAAATGACAACAATGATTCAACAACATAAAAAAATCTGTGGGATGCAGTGAAGGCCATGCTAAAAGGGAAATATATTGCAATACAGGTGTACCTCAGGAAAGAAGAACAATCCCAAATGAACAGTCTAAACTCACAATTAATGAAACTAGAAAAGGAAGAACAAATGAGGCCCAAAGTCAGTAGAAGGAGGGACATAATAAAGATTAAAGCAGAAATTTAAAAAATTGAGAAGAATAACACAATAGAATTAAAGAAAGCAGGAGCTGGTTCTTCAAGAAAATAAACAAAATAGATAAACATCTAACCAGACTTATCAAAAAAAAAAGAGAGTCTACACAGATAAACAGAATAAGAAATGAGAAAGGGATAAACAGTACAGACACCACAGAAAAACAAATAATTATGAGAGAATACTATGAAAAATTATATGCTAACAAACTGGATAAACTAGAAGAAATGGACAACTTTCTAGAAAAATACAACCTTCCAAGGCTGACCCTGCAAGAAACAGAAAATCTGAAGAGACCAATTACCAGCAAAGAAATTGAATTGGTAATCAAAAAACTACCTAAAAACAAAACACCTGGCCAGATGGTTTCACGGCTGAATTTTATCAAATATTTAGTGAAGACCTAACACCCATCCTCCTTAAAGTTTTCCAAAAAGTAGAAGAAGAGGGAATACTTCCAAATTCATTCTATAAGGCCAACATCACGGTAATACCAAAACCAGGCAAAGACACCACAAAAAAAGAAAATTACAAACCAGTATCTCTGATGAACATAGATGCAAAAATACACAACAAAATATTAGCAAACCAAATTCAAAAATACATCAAAAATATCATCCATCACAATCAAGTGGGATTCATACCAGGGTTGCAAGGATGGTACAACATTAAAAAATCCATCAACTTCATCCACTACATCAACAAAAAGAAGGACAAAAACCACATGATCATTTCCATAGATGCTGAAAAAGAACTTGACAAAATTCAACATCCATTCATGATAAAACCTCTCAACAAAATGGGGATAGAGGGTAAGTACCTCAACATAATAAAGGCCATATATGACAAACCCACAGCCACCATTACACTTAACAGTGAGAAGCTGAAAGCTATTCCTTTAAGATCGGGAACAAGGCAATGATGCCCACTCTCCCCACTTTTATTCAACATAGTTCTGGAGGTCCTAGCCATGGCAATCAGACAACACAAAGAAATAAAAGGCATCCAGATTGCAAGGAAGAAGTCAAACTGTTTCTGTTTGCAGCTGACATGATATTGTACATAAAAAACCCTAAAGAATCCCCTCCAAAACTACTAGATCTAATATCTGAATTCAGCAAAGTTGTGGGACACAAATTAATACACAGAAATCTGTTGCATTCCTATACACTAATGATGAACTAACAGAAAAATCAATCAAGAAAACAATTCCATTCACAATTGCATCAAAAAGAATAAAATACCTAGGAATAAACCTAACCAAGGAAGTGAAAGACCTATACCCTCAAAACTACGGGACACTCTTACAAGAAATTAAAGAGGACACTAATAAATAGAAATTCATCCCATGATCTTGGCTAGGAAGAATTCATATTGTCAAAATGGCCAACCTGCCTAAAGCAATCTACAGATTCAATGCAATCCCTATCCAAATACCTACAGCATTCTTCAACCAACTAGAGCAAATAGTTCTAAAATTCATATGGAATGACGAAAGACCTCAAATAGCCAAAGCAATCCTGAGAAGGAAGAATAAAGCAGGCTGAATTACACTCCCTGACTTCAAGCTCTACTACAAAGCCACAGTAATCAAGACAATTTGTTACTGGCACAAGAACAGACCCATAGACCTGTGGAAAAGAATAGAGAGTCCAGATATAACCTCAAGCATATGTGGTCAATGAATATATGAAAAAGGAGCCATGGATATACAATGGGGAAATGACAGCCTCTTTGACAACTGGTGTTGGCAAAACTGGACAGTTACATGTAAGAGAATGAATCTGGATTATTGTTTAATCCTGTACACAAAGGTAAAATCAAAATGGATCAAAGACCTGAATGCAAGTCATGAAACCATAAAACTCTTAGGAAAAAAAACAGGCAAAAATCTCTTGGACATAAACATGAGCAACTTCTTCATGAAAATATCTCCCTGGGCAAGGGAAACAAAAGCAAAAATGAACAAGTGGGACTGTATCAAACTAAAAGACTTCTGTACAGCAAAGGACACCATCAGTAGAACAAAAAGACATCCTATGGTATGGGAGAATATATTCATAAATGACATATCCAATAAGGGGTTGACATCCAAATTATATAAAGAGCTCATGCACCTCAACAAACAAAAAGCAAATAAACCAATTAAAAAATGGGCAGAGGATATGAACAGACACTTCTCCAAAGAAGAAATTCAGATGGCCAACAGGCACATGAAAAGATGCTCCACCTCTCTAATCATCAGAATGCAAATTAAAACCACAATGAGATATCTATCACCTCACACCCATTAGGATGGCCACCATCCAAAAGAGAAACAAAAACAAATGTTGCCAAGGATGTGGAGAAAGGGGAACCCTCCTACACTGCTGGTGGAATTGTAGACTAGTTCAACCATTGTGGAAAGCAGTGTGGAGGTTCCATAAAAACTCAATATAGAAATACCATTTGACCCAGGAATTCCATTCCTAGGAATTTACCCTAAAAATGCAGCAGCCCAGTTTGAAAAAGACATATGCACCCCTATGTTGATCACAGCACTATTTACAATAGCCAAGAAATGGAAGCGACCTAAGTGTCCATCAGTAGATGAATGGATAAAGATGTGGTACACATACACAATGGAATATTATTCAGCCATAAGAAGAAAGCAAATCCTACCATTTGCAACAACATGGATGGAGCTAGAGGGTATTATGCTCAGTGAAATAAGCCAGGTGGAGAAAGACAAGTACCAAATGATTTCACTCATATGTGGAGTATAAGAACAAAGGAAAACTGTAGGAACAAAACAGCAGCAGAATCACAGAACCCAAGAATGGACTAACAGTTACCAAGGGGAAAGGGACTGGGGAGGATGGGTGGGAAGGAAGGATAAGGGGGAAAATGGGGCATTACAATTAGTACACATAATGTGGAGGGGGGACATGGGAAAGGCAGTATATACAGAGAAGACAAGTAATGATTCTATAGCATCTTACTACGCTGATGGACAGTGACTGTAATGGGGTATGTGGGGGGGAATTGATAATGGGGGGTGTCTAGTAACCATAATGTTCAAGTAATTGTACATTAATGATATCAAAGTAAGTAAATACATAAATGCAAAATGAAGACATATCGAACTGAAAAAAGTCATCAATAGCAAAACAATCTCTGAAAACTGAAAAAGAACTACTTGATAGTGATACTGTAATTTGAGAGACAACACACAGATGGCACTAAGAAAGCGAGAAAATAAAATAAATAAGATGTGGTATTTGGCTTTGTAAAACAAAGCAGGATTAATGTAAGAAGAAGATGGGCCACAGTGGAGGTTTACATAGAAACCTCATAGAAGATTTTTAAGCAAAATGAGGCCTTGTTGAAACAAACCCTGCAATACAAGAATACAAGGTTTCAAAACAACTTTGACAAAAACTTAAGGGCTTTAGTGTATCAATACTATATTCATACTTTATAGGATAAAAAAAGAGATTTGCTTTGTAAATCAACACAATCCTAAAGGCTGTTACATCTAATAAAGGTCAAATTATGTCAAAATTACAATTATTATTAAATGAAATTTGGTTCTAGAATAAGTTCTTAGTATTATAAATCCAGTACATCTTTCAGATTTCATCAACTAAGTTATTGGCTTACTTGTGTCAACAACATTCAATCATTATCATAAAAAATATAAACTTGAATGCAGACATTAAGTGTCATCCTTCATTTTCAAGTTTTCAACTTAAACAAGCATGCCAAATTAGATTTCAAAAGCGTTTAAGCCAACTTAACTTTTGCTGGAGCATTTTACGTCTACATGTTTAAAATTAAAGTGTCTATAAAGGAATTTGAATACATAAAATAACAGATTTCATAAAAATATCTTAAACTCTTTAAATACTATAACTTTTGGTAACAGCAATTAATACAAACATCAAGAGCCATCATTGTAGGCAAACTGGTCATTTTTGCACACCTTGGCAAATTATCAAGTACCTGCTGATTATTAATTTTCAAACATATGGGAGCCCTGTGGTAATACACATTAAATTACCTTCCACAAATATGGCATAATGAAAAATGAATTATTAATCTTCTCTGTAAGAAATCACTTAACTCATTCATATTTTTTGGCAATGCATAACTTAAATACAGTCTTTTACACAGAAACAAAAGAAAAACTTTAGTAAAATATGTTTTATTTATATGATCATGAAATTTAAGTCATTGTTCCTCTATAACCCTATTCTTACATGTACAATACAATTTTTATTACTTTATGTAATAAAAGTTACTAAACTTTTATTTCTTTAAAATTAGATAAGTACACAAATGTATGTAACTGATGCACTCAGAAAAAAAATTCTTTCATTAAACAACTAAGAATTTTACATTACAAATCACTGGTATATCAAATCAACCAGATAACAACTGAAAGATGAATAATTTTCAATTTAATTTTTCTCAATTTCACAAAATATACGGCTGCCTTAAGTGACACCATTGTATGCCAAGTTTAAAAGTATTTTTTCAATAAGTATTTTAAAAGTTAAGATTTGTATACAGTTCATTTGTAACCAGCTTTCTTAAGTAGTTTATAAATTACAGATTTCTAGTTTTCTAAAACCTTATGCTGCTTTTTCTGAAGGAAAAGCAGGAAAAATTCTATTGCAATAGTAACATTTAGATTGCTTATTGATTTTGCTACGCCCTGAATACCTGTTATCAAAATCATGATAAATTATATGTTAATAATTAGTCATGAAAAACCAAAGTAATCTAAATTAGAATTAAATACCCTAAAATAGGATAAATAACTATCATACTCAAGAATCTGACGTGGAAATCTACATAAAATGTGACCTGCTGAAGTAGTGGACACTTATGTCCCAATCACACTCCAAAAGTAAGTTGCAGAGTGATATAATCTATTACAGTCCAAAAATGGGATCTTCACCTAGAGATTTACCACACTAAAAAAAGAAAATCCAAAGAAATGAAAGAGTAATAAAGGCAGTATGTTAACTTAATAGGACTTTATGCTAAAGTATCTGTCAGAAAATACTAAAATTTTATGGCTTAGAAAGACAAATTTACCAGCTCATATTAACAATAGTAGTATTGTATACCACAATGCAGGAATATTCTTCCTGGAATATGTTAAGTAATTGTCGTTTAAAAATATATGTGAAGGGTTTAACAAAAAGCATGAATATATTCCAAAAGTGTTCTCTTCTATCCTCATTTTATATAAATCTGGAGCCACTCAAGATGAATATAAAAAGATATGCTACACTGTTGACTACAAAATACTACAAAGTTTTATTGCCATTTAAACAAAGAAGCCATAACAGTTAAATGAGCTCAAGAAATAGGTTTCAGTATCACAAGGTGCCAGCTGTAAAGAGTTATGGCTAATTGAATATGGAAATCCTGCTTAATCAGATAAATGCTCTGCTATTTCCAAATGAAATGCCATTTCCATACTGTCTGAAAATGGCCCATTTTATTGGTAACCAGAGAAAACAATATAAACTGTAAATAACATTAAGTGCTCTGTTTACCCATTCCAGACACTGAAGTAGCAGGGGACCCAAGACGTCTTGATAACACATTTGATGTTAGGGCTGGAGCAACAGCTCTCTCTGGGGGCCCACCAGGGGCTGAAGTGTCCTTCGGTGTTCCAGGAGATACTGGAACTTGTGGAGCAGGGCCTGGGCTAGAGCTTGCTGGTGTTGGAGAGAGGTTTCTTTGAGCTGCAGTTCGCTGACGAATCTCTGAGAATAAGAATAAAAAGTATATATTAGATTTAATATCAAATATACCATACTAGCCAACCGCAATTATATACATTTAATAAAGTTTTGTGGCACAAGGGTGCATCTGTATGGTCAAAACTGCCTGTAATAAGAAATCTATAAAATGTAATATTGAAAACTGACTTAACAGAGTACTCCATTTCTGCACCTATAATTCAACTGCATATATTTATACAAGTCCTGATCTAAGTCTACGGATATCATTTTCCAAAATATTCAAATAAAATAAAATCATCACCCAATTATGTGTCATGTCTTTTTACAGTAATCCTTCCTAAATTATGATAAAGGAAAGAAAGCGTATCAGAGTTAGTGAATACTCTAGTGAAAACTGCAGATTTGTTTTTTCAAGATTTAAAAAACATGGTAACTTGAAGAAATGAGTGAATTAAGTACCTTCTGGAATTATTAAATAATTTATGAGGTTATTAACCTAAGTTGTCATAAAAATGTTGAAAAAGTAATCTTTACTATTAGATACCATTCCCATTCTCCTTTATACTACTGATATATCTTTCGTACATTCCTTTTGCCAGTATATTCAATAAAGAAAACTTTCCACTTGGCATAAACAGTGTAATAAGTAAATCTTGTATTTCAGTTGCAGAAATAACAAGATACTCTGTAATGGCAGTTCGCAAATGTGCCAAATCCAGGCTGCCACCTCTTTTTGTAGATTTATTGAAAGAAGACACTCTTGTTTACATATTGTCTATGGCTGCTTTAGAAGAATTGAGTAGTTGCAAAAGAAATCATATGGCTCCCAAAGCCATTTACTATATATACTAAATGGCGCTTTACATAAAGTTTCCTGATTCCCTACTTACTAACATACAATTCAAATTTTTTTTTTGTAGATAATTATTTTTTATTGAAGGGTAGTTGACACACAGTATTACATTAGTTTCAGGTGTACAACACAGTGATTCAAAACTTATATACATGATAATTCTAGGAACCAGCTATCACCATACCAAGTTGTTACAATATTTTGACTATATTCCTTATGCTATACATTACATCCTGGTTACTTATTTATTTTACAATTGGAAGTCTGTACTTTTTTGTTGTTGTTGTTGTTGCGAGGGCATCTCTCATATTTATTGATCAAATGGTTGTTAACAACAATAAAATTCTGTATAGGGGAGTCAATGCTCAATGCACAATCATTACTCCACCACAAGCCTAATTTTCATCAGTCTCCAATCTTCTGAAGCATAACGAACAAGTTCTTACATGGAGAACAAATTCTTACATAGTGAATAAGTTACATGGTGAACAGTACAAGGGCAGTCATCACAGAAACTTTTGGTTTTGCTCATGCATTATGAACTATAAACAGTCAGTTCAAATATGAATACTCATTTGATTTTTATACTTGATTTATATGTGGATACCACATTTCTCTCTTTATTATTATTATTTTTAATAAAATGCTGAAGTGGTAGGTAGATACAAGATAAAGGTAGAAAACATAGTTTAGTGTTGTAAGAGAGCAAATGTAGATGATCAGGTGTGTGCCTGTAGGCTACGTGTTAATCCAAGCTAGACAAGGGCAATAAAACATCCACGTATGCAGAAGATTTCTCTCAGAACAGGGGGGTGAGGTTCTAAGCCTCACCTCTGTTGATCCCCAATTTCTCACCTGATGGCCCCCCTGCGACTGTGCCTGTCTTAGGTTGTTCCTCCCTTGAGGAATCTTACCCGTCTCTGGCTAACCAGTCATCTTCCGGGGCCATACAGGGAAATGTAAAGTTGGTAAGTGAGAGAGAAGCCTTATTGTTTGAAAAGGTTAGCTTTTTACTTCTTTGCATATTTATGCCCTGTGGCTTCTATGCCCAGCATTTGTCTTGAGGTATCTTTACCAGTTGGAAGAATTATGATACTCGGTAAATTTGATATGAGGCACGAATTCTATTTAAGGGTTGTAATTAGGAAGGAAGAAGAAAAGCTATAGAAGTAGCAGGCAGAAGAAAACATGGGAAGATTGATTATTTTTTGACATATCTTCTTGTAGAGTAACTTCAGCATGTATAGGTTTTAAACTACTAATGAAATTGCGCACACACATTAACATAATAGGAGTATAGTTACATGACCAAAGCATACCTGTAATTACCAGCCATCTCCAGTGAAACCAAGAAAACCAGTTAGGCACCTTAGGCATTTGTGAAAACTTATCTATGATATGGTGGATATTGTCCAACTGAACTTGAACAGTCTGAGAGAAATCAGACAAATTAAAACAACCCATTCCTGGGGTATGTTCACATCCCATATGTTCTTTTAACAGTAAATAGTCGGTAGTTGTAAGATTTTGGAGCGCTACAATTTGCACTTCTCCTAATTCTTGTTTGAGTTCCAACTGTATAGATCCAGTCAAACTTATTGTTTTACTGTATGCACAGGCCAGTTTAGATATCTCCTTCTTCATTCCCATGGCAAGTCCAGGAACTGGTGGGATGAGTGCATCTACAGCTGTAGCAGTGCATGGATCTTTGTTGGGGTTTTTTGATGATCAACTTCTGCCATGAGTCTTTCAGAGAGTGCTGATGTTGGAAGTTCTTTTTCATATCGTATCTTAGTTCATTTTCGCGGTAGCCCAATTAGGCTTTGATCCTCTGTATAAACACAAACAGACCCTTTGCCTACACTTTTATATGCCCTTTATACCCTTGTATAGGACTCATTGGAGGTCTCCACACAGGAACTGCCTTTTTTTTTTCTTTTTTTTTGTTTCATTAATCTACACTTACATGACGAATATTATGTTTACTAGGCTCTCCCCTATACCAGGTCCCCCCTATAAACCCCTTTATAGTCACTGTCCATCAGCATAGCAAATGTTGTAGAATCACTACTTGCCTTCTCTGTGTTGTACAGCCCTCTCCTTTCTCCCACCCCCCCATGCATGCTAATCTTAATACCCCCCTTCTTCTCCCCCGCCTTATCCCTCCCTACCCACCCATCCTCCCCAGTCCCTTTCCCTTTGGTACCTGTTAGTCCATTCTTGAGTTGTGTGATTCTGCTGCTGTTTTGTTCCTTCAGTTTTTCCTTTGTACTTATATTCCACAGATGAGTGAAATCATTTGGTATTTCTCTTTCTCCGCTTGGCTTGTTTCAATGAGCATAATACCCTCCAGCTCCATCCATGTTGCTGCAAATGGTAGGATTTGCCCTTTTCTTATGGCTGAGTAGTATTCCATTGTGTATATGTACCACATCTTCTTTATCCATTCATCTATCGATGGACATTCAGGTTGCTTCCAATTCTTGGCTATTGTAAATAGTGCTGCGATAAACATAGGGGTGCATTGGTCTTTCTCAAACTTGATTGCTGCATTCTTAGGGTAAATTCCTAGGAGTGCAATTCCTGGGTCAAATGGTAAGTCTGTTTTGAGCATTTTGATGTACCTCCATACTGCTTTCCACAGTGGCTGAACTAATTTACATTCCCACCAGCAGTGTAGGAGGGTTCCCCTTTCTCCAAAGCCTCACCAACATTTGTTGTTGTTTGTCTTTTGGATGGCAGCCATCCTTACTGGTGTGAGGTGATACCTCATTGTAGTTTTAATTTGCATTTCTCTGATAATTAGTGATGTGGAGCATCTTTTCATGTGTCTGTTGGCCATCTGTATTTCTGTTTTGGAGAACTGTCTGTTCAGTTCCTCTGCCCATTTTTTAATTGGGTTATTTGTTTTTTGTTTGCTGAAGCGCGTGAGCACTTTATACATTCTGGACGTCAAGCCTTTATCGGACCTGTCATTTTCAAATATATTCTCCCATACTGTAGGGATCCTTTTTGTTCTATTGATGGTGTCTTTTGCTGTACAGAAGCTTTTCAGCTTAATATAGTCCCACTTGTTCATTTTTGCTGTTGTTTTCGCCCATGTTTTCTTCCAAGAGTTTAAAGGTTTCATGGCTTACATTCAGGTCTTTGATCCATTTTGAGTTTACTTTTGTATATGGGGTTAGACAATGGTCCAGTTTCATTCTCCTACATGTAGCTCTCCAGTTTTGCCAGCACCATCTGTTGAAGAAACTGTCATTTTGCCATTGTATGTCCATGGCTCCTTTATCAAATATTAATTGACCATATATGTCTGGGTTAATGTCTGGATTCTCTAGTCTGTTCCATTGGTCTGTGGCTCTGTTCTTGTGCCAGTACCAAATTGTCTTGATTACTATGGCTCCATAGTAGAGCTTGAAGTTGGGGAGTGAGATCCCCCCTACTTTATTCTTCTTTCTCAGGATTGCTTTGGCTATTCGGGGTTTTTGGTGTTTCCATATGAATTTTTGAATTATTTGTTCCAGTTCATTGAAGAATGTTGCCGGTAGTTTCATAGGGATTGCATCAAATCTGTATATTGCTTTGGGCAGGATGGCCATTTTGACGATATTAATTCTTCCTAGCCACGAGCATGGGATGAGTTTCCATCTGTTAGTGTCCCCTTTAATTTCTCTTAAGAGTGACTTGTAGTTTTCAGAGTATAAGTCTTTCACTTCATTGGTTAGGTTTATTCCTAGGTTTTTTTTTTTTGATGCAATTGTGAATGGAGTTGTTTTCCTGATTTCTCTTTCTGTTGGTTCATTGTTAGTGTATAGAAAAGCCACAGATTCCTGTGTGTTGATTTTGTATCCTGCAACTTTGCTGTATTCCGATATCAGTTCTAGTAGTTTTGGGGTAGAGTCTTTAGGGTTTTTTATGTACAGTATCATGTCATCTGCAAATAGTGACAGTTTAACTTTTCTTTACCAATCTGGATTCCTTGTATGTTTTTGTTTTGTCTGATTGCCGTGGCTAGGATCTCCAGTACTATGTTAAATAACAGTGGGGAGAGTGGGCATCCCTGTCTAGTTCCCGATCTCAGAGGAAATGCTTTCAGCTTCTCGCTGTTCGATATAATGTTGGTTGTGGGTTTATCATAGATGGCCTTTATTATGTTGAGGTACTTGCCCTCTATTCCCATTTTGCTGAGAGTTTTTATCATGAATGGATGTTGAACTTTGTCAAATGCTTTTTCAGCATCTATGGAGATGATCATGTGGTTTTTGTCTTTCTTTTTGTTGATGTGGTGGATGATGTTGATGGACTTTCGAATGCTGTACCATCCTTGCATCCCTGGGATGAATCCCACTTGGTCATGGTGTATGATCCTTTTGATATATTTTTGAATTCGGTTTGCTAATATTTTGTTGAGTATTTTTGCATCTACGTTCATCAGGGATATTGGTCTGTAGTTTTCTTTTTTGGTGGGGTCTTTGCCTGGTTTTGGTATTAGGGTGATGTTCGCTTCATAGAGTGAGTTTGGGAGTATTCCCTCCTCCTCTATTTTTTGGAAAACTTTAAGGAGAATGGGTATTATGTCTTCCCTGTATGTCTGATAAAATTCCGAGGTAAATCCATCTGGCCCGGGGGTTTTGTTCTTTGGGTTGTTCTTTGGTGGTTTTTTGATTACTGCTTCAATTTTGTTGCTGGTAATTGGTCTGTTTAGATTTTCTGTTTCTTTCTCGGTCAGTCTTGGAAGGTTGTATTTTTCTAGGAAATTGTCCATTTCTCCTAGGTTTCCCAGCTTGTTAGCATATAGGTTTTCATAGTATTCTCTAATAATTCTTTGTATTTCTGTGGGGTCCGTCGTGATTTTTCCTTTCTCCTTTCTGATACTGTTGATTTGTGTTGACTCTCTTTTCCTCTTAATAAGTCTGGCTAGAGGCTTATCTATTTTGTTTATTTTCTCGAAGAACCAGCTCTTGGTTTCATTGATTTTTGCTATTGTTTTATTCTTCTCAATTTTATTTATTTCTTCTCTGATCTTTATTATGTCCTTCCTTCTGCTGACCTTAGGCCTCATTTGTTCTTCTTTTTCCAATTTTGATAATTGTGACATTAGACCATTCATTTGGGATTGTTCTTCCTTTATTAAATATGCTTGGATTGCTATATACTTTCCTCTTAAGACTGCTTTTGCTGTGTCCCACAGAAGTTGGGGCTTAGTGTTGCTGTCATTTGTTTCCATATATTGCTGGATCTCCATTTTGATTTGGTCATTGATCCATTGCTTATTTAGGAGCGTGTTGTTAAGCCTCCATGTGTTTGTGAGCCTCTTTGCTTTCTTTGTACAGTTTATTTCTAGTTTTATGCCTTTGTGGTCTGAAAAGTTGGTTGGCAGGATTTCAATCTTTTGGAATTTACTGAAGCTCTTTTTGTGGCCTAGTATGTGGTCTATTCTGGAGAATGTTCCATGTGCACTTGAGAAGAATGTGTATCCTCTTGCTTTTGCATGTAGAGTTCTATAGATGTCTATTAGGTCCATCTGCTCTACTGTGTTGTTCAGTGCTTCCATGTCCTTACTTATTTTCTGCCCAGTGGATCTATCCTCTGGGGTGAGTGGTGTGTTGAAATCTCCTAGGATGAATGCATTGCAGTCTATTTCCACCTTTAGTTCTGTTAGTATTTGTTTCACATATGCTGGTGCTCCTGTGTTGGGTGCATATATACTTAGAATGGTTATATCCTCTTGTTGGACTTAGCCCTTTATCATTATGTAGTGTCCTCCTTTATCTCTTGTTACTTTCTTTGTTTTGAAGTCTATTTTGTCTGATATTAGTACTGCAACCCCTGCTTTCTTCTTGCTATTGTTTGCCTGAAATATGTTTTTCCACCCCTTGACTTTTAGTCTGTACATGTCTTTGGGTTTGAGGTGAGTTTCTTGTAAGCAGCATATAGATGGGTCTTGCTTTTTTATCCATTCTATTACTCTGTGTCTTTTGATTGGTGCATTCAGTCCATTAACATTTAGGGTGACTATTGAAAGATATGTACTTATTGCCATTGCAGGCTTTAAATTCGTGGTTACCATAGGTTCAAGGTTAGCGTCTTTAGTATCTTACTGCCTAACTTAGCTCGCTTATTGAGCTGTTATATACACTGTCTGGAGATTCTTTTCTTCTCTCCCTTCTTATTCTTCCTCCTCGATTCTTCATATGTTGGGTGTTTTGTGCTGTGCTCTTTCTAGGAGTGCTCCCATCTAGAGCAGTCCCTGTAAGACGTCCTGTAGAGGTGGTTTGTGGGAAGTAAATTCCCTCAGCTTTTGTTTGTCTGGGAATTGTTTAATCCCACCATCATATTTGAATGACAGTCATGCTGGATACAGTATCCTTGGTTCAAGGCCCTTCTGTTTCACTGCATTTAATATATCATGCCATTCTCTTCTGGCCTGTAGGGTTTCTGTCGAGAAGTCTGATGTGAGCCTGATGGGTTTCCCTTTATAGGTGACCTTTTTCTCTCTAGCTGCCTTTAAAACTCTTTCCTTGTCCTTGATCTTTGCCATTTTAATTATTCTGTGTCTTGGTGTTGTCTTCCTTGGATCCTTTCTGTTGGGGGTTCTGTGTATTTCCGTGGTCTGTTCGATTATTTCCTCCCCCAGTTTGGGGAAGTTTTCAGCAATTATTTCTTCCAAGATACTTTCCATCCCTTTTCCTCTCTCTTCTTCTTCTGGTACCCCTATGATACGGATATTGTTCTTTTTGCATTGGTCACACAGTTCTCTTAACATTGTTTCATTCCTATAGATCCTTTTATCTCTCTCTATGTCAGCTTCTATGCGTTCCTGTTCTCTGATTTCAATTCCATCAATGGCCTCTTGCATTCTATCCATTCTGCTTATAAACCCTTCCAGAGTTTGTTTCATTTCTGCGATCTCCTTTCTGGCATCTGTGATCTCCCTCTGGACTTCATCCCATATCTCTTGCGTATTTCTCTGCATCTCTGTCAGCATGTTTATGATTCTTATTTTGAATTCTTTTTCAGGAAGACTGGTTAGGTCTGTCTCCTTCTCTGGTGTTGTCTCTGTGATCTTTGTCTGCCTGTAGTTTTGCCTTTTCATGGTGATAGGAATAGTTTGCAGAGCTGGAACAAGTGACGGCTGGAAGAACTTCTCTTCTTGTTGATTTGTGGCCCTCCTCTCCTGGGAGAACAGCGACCTCTAGTGGCTTGTGCTGGGTAGCTGCGCGCAGACCGGGCTTCTGCTTCCTGCCCGGCTGCTCTGGATTTTATCTCCGCTGTTGCTGTGGGCGTGGCCTGGTTCGGGCCTCTGCTCCAAAGTGGTGGAGTTGCGTTGGAGGGGGAGCGGCCTGGAGGCTATTTATCTCTGTAAGGGGCCTCCAAGCTCCCTGCAGCCCAGGGGATTAGCTTGCCCAGAGATCCCCGGATTCTCTACCTCTGGAATACGTGTCCCGGCCTGCCCGTTTAAGACTTCCAAAAAGCACCCGCCAAAACAAAACAACGACCACAAAAAAAGAAAAGGAAAAAAAAATTTTTTTTAATTAAATAAATAAATAAATAAATAATGGCCGCTCGTTTTTCTTTATTCTCCGGCGCCAGCCTCAGGCATCTGCTCACCAGTCTTGCTGCCCTGTTTCCCTAGTATTGGGGTCCCTATCCCTTTAAGACTTCCATAAAGTGCTCGCCAAAACAAAACAAAACAAAAAAATGGCTGCTCGCTTTTCTTATGTCCTCCGGCGCCAGGCCTCCGGTACCAGCTCACTGTTCTTGCTGCCCTGTTTCCCTAGTATCCAGGGCCCTCCGTGCACACTCTGTGTCTGCGTTATGGCCCGGATGGCTGGGGCTGGGTGTTCAGCAGTCCTGGGCTCCGTCTCCCTCCCGCTCTGCCTGCTCTTCTCCTGCCGGGAGCTGGGGGGAGGGGCGCTCAAGTCCCGCGGGGCCGGGGCTTGTATCTTACCCCCTTTACGAGGCACTGGGTTCTCGCAGGTGTGGATGTGGTCTGGATGGTGTCCTGTGTCTTCTGGTCTTTATTCTAGGAAGAGTTGTCTTTGTTATATTTTCATAGATATATGTGGTTTTGGGAGGAGATTTCCGCTGATCTACTCACGCCGCCATCTTCAATAGATCTCCATACAATTCAATTTTATCATTCCCCATTCCCACCAATATCTTACTTGAATGTCAATGGTTAGATCTCAAGTAAATAAATGCTTATAGTTTTTTAGTTCTATATATCACATTAAATTATTACAGATCCTGAAATAGTAGGCTGAAACAAGTTAAATTTTAATTGGCATGACTGGTAAAAATGCATACTTCTACAAGCAAAATCTTTTTAGATTTGAACTCTGTTTAACAGTTAAAGATTTTCATGAAAAGGTCATTGTAATAAAAAATACAGTTCTGGCATCAGATTTAGTTTACTACAATCTACTCTACTGGTTAAGAATCTGGGCCCTGTGGTCAAAAAGGTTTGGTTAGAATCCTGGCTATACCTGTAGCTACATGACCTCAGATGGATTAACTTCACTAAGTCTGTTTCTTTATCTGCAATATTAGGATAATAATATTCTTGACTCATGGAATTATTATGAGGATTAAATAAGATAATTTCCAGAAATTGATAGCTCAACATTTATTGAATACATATTATTTCAGAAGACAGTGTTTTCACACAAGTATTTTCAAATGACCATTTAGCTAAAATTACTGGAACCAGCTAATTTTCCACTGTTTCTTAACTGAGTCCCTAACCTAGGCACTGCAATAATAAATGACAAGCAGGTCATCGTTATATAAAGAATTGTCTCCATAAGTGGCTATTTTCCATGCAGTGTGAGTAAAATTGTAATATTTCCAGAATATCTTGCCTGACTTTAGTGCATTTGCATATCAACAGGCATTCCTCAGGGGTGGATAGTGCAGTTCATCTCCATATCAATGGGTAATCCGCAACCAAGGGCTTATCTGAACCTGAGAGGTTTGGGGGAGGTCCTGATTGCTTCTGCTGTAGCAGGAAAGAGAGGAGGCCCCAGACTGTAGTTTGTAAGCAACAAACAGGTTTTAAACTTTACTTCTCCCTTTGACTGATTTTGGTTTTAGAGGTATTTTGCCTTGGGATTTCCTCTCCACGGAGATGCAGCAGTTATATAGAAAATTTCATAGGTTACCTGGACTAACTGTATCCTAATATTGCATGCAAATTAAAGGGTCACTTAATTATCTTTTTCCCACAAGGAACACCTTAAAAGGTGGTTTCACATTGGGGAAGCCATTAAATGCTGCAAAAGGCATTGAGATCAATGAAATTAAGTTTGGTCATTTAAATAAATTTTTAAAAACAAGGCATCAAATACTGTAAGCCATTTTTTATCTGGTAAAAACATAACTCAAAAATGACATTTTTCTTCCAGATAAATAAAAGTTTAACATTTATTAGACTATATAAAAAGTAGCTATTATCCTTTCACTTCTTGAGCAAAGATGAGACCACTTCCTCTAAATGTGCAGTTACCCCCTGTCCATGACAATTAACTAAAGCACTCTTGACTATCACTCATGTGCTATTGAAAGGTGAGGTCTATAACTAATGAATTAACAAAGGCTACCATATCTAGCATTCCATGAAAGAGACCTGATTTTATAATTTCTAAATCTTAACTTAGGCAGACAAAAGGGAAAAGTGATATAGAAGAGTCAGGAAAGAGAAAAAACATAGTTAAGTTTTCAAACGAAAAGAAGGTAACAAAGAGTTACAATAGCAATGAAAAGAGCTATCAATATAATACCAAATCTATATGTAGTGATGTAGTATGAATTCTGGTAGTCTCAATTTAAAATACCTAACACTTATTTATTTTTAGTCATTTGCTATTCACAAATGCTTTGTATTATGATTGCTCTAGAAAAGTTTCTAGTAAGCAACAAAGTAATAATATTGGTTATAGTCAACATTTCCTGCATTTAAATGTAAAAATACCATCCCTCAAAAAAATTTACCAAGCATTCTACATCAGTCTGGTAAAGTATCATCAGGAGTGTTCCATAAGGTCAATTCTTGACTGAAGGATGTTTTAACATTCTCATCAGTGATCAATCACTGATTCAATAAAAATCACACTAAGCAAGTATGAGGACATGTTTATATTTTTTAATTCAAAATGAAGCAAGTAAAATCAAAATGAGATTGGTTACTAGATGTACATGTAAGTCTTTTCCAAGTTGATGACATCTCTCAGTTCATCTTTCTCATAAGAATATTTACCTCTTACAGTTGTTATAAAGATTAAAAGAGATAATCAATGCAGTAGCTTAGCCAGAGCCCAGGAAAATAAGCAATTACTACTAGTATACATCTATATGTTTGAGATAACAATAAATCAAAAGCATTCTAGAATTTTTAAAGAAATTTTTAAAATGGATATTTTACAAATTAAATTTTTTCCTAAGGTTGTTTGTGAACTTGTTTACACAATTCAAAATTAATGTAAAAACTTAAATCTATAATTCTAGCTTGCTATTAAATAATTCTTGAGGGGCATGCATAGACTATGATAAAAATGATTCTCTCTTAATTTAACATATTTTTAAATACTGATTCTTTACATACTGATGGTAGCTTCTGTCTTTGTTTTGGTATTAAGCTGTAGTAGAAAGAACACCATATAATAGTACAGAAACCTGAATTTTCATCCTCACTAATACCACCAGTTCCTTATGTGAACTTTTATGTGAACTAAAAAAGTTTTTTATTCAGTCTGGGTTTCAAATTTCCTTATAGAATGTTGGCAGAACTACAAAGACAATCCTCATATTTTCCCTAGCACAAGTCAAAGTTTTTCTGAATATTGTGTACAGTTAGTTCTAAGCCTCATAAGAAAAAATTTCAGTAACTAGGATTTTAGTAATGAGGAGAAAAAAATATTTAAATCTATGGATGACTCACATATGCAGATTGTGGAGACTTAAATTTAGGACGTATTGGGCTCTTTATGTATGAAATGTACTTAGGTGGAACATGAGGATATATCTTCAGAAGAGTTTCTATTTTTGAATCTGCATAAATTCAGGTCTCTAAACAATAGTTTATATAAATATGATTCCTTTAAATAATCAAAATAATAATAAAAATAAATAAAAATAAAGTAATTTTTTAAATACTATGACATATCTTCCTTTTACTGGAAAAATTTTTTAAAGTCTACATTCACTGTATCTTCTTCTTCACATCTTACCCATACTAAGCACCTTTAAATTCAGCTCCTGTCCTACTTCTCTGTTAAAATTGTTTTCTCAATAGGTCAGTGGCTTTTTATTAACAATAATTACTCCCTAACTTCTTCCTTCCCATAGAGGCAACACTCTTTGGGAAAAAAAAAAAAAGGTTGAAAAACTTCTCCACAATTCCACTCAACCCAATGCAATCTGGTTTTTGTCCTCCCTTAGCTACACCACAGGATCACTCACTACTGAAAGTATCATTCCTTTGGTTACCAACAAACTTAGAGCACCACCACTATTGTTATTACCATAGCTACTCTTTATAACATTGCTATTATCTGCTAGGAACAACACTTGGCGCTCCAGGTGATTTTACTAACTTCATCTAATATACAACACTTTGAGGTAACTCCTATTCTTAGTTTTCAAAAGAAGAAACCAAAGCTCAGAAACCAGTTTAACTTGCCAAAAGTCACACAGTAAAATAGGAGCTGGGGCCAGGATTCCCAATGCAGCTGGAGCCAGGATTCTGTTTTTATTACAATGCCCTAATGTTGTTACACAACCTGTCAGATTCAATGGCCTCATCTGTTTTCTACTTACTTTTCCTCTGCAGACAAGGACAGTACATGCTATCCCCGCTACACTTCAATTTTCTAGATACCAGTTTAGTTCTGCTTTTAAACTCTGTGATCATTTTTTCTTTTTCACAGGCTTTTCTTTCTCCATCCATCCTTAAATGTTAATGTTCCCTGGGGTTCTCCATAGGTCCTCTTTTTACTCTATTTACTTTCCCCGGGAATTTTCACTGAATCCTGAGGTTCAATAATCCTGAGAATCGCCTGTATTCCCCAATGATTCCTAAACTGTATCTATAACCTCAACTTTTTTCCTGAGCTCCATATGAAATAATCAACTACCTATTAACTGTACCACCTGGATATAACTTCCACTCACCAAATCCAAAAGCAAATTCATCATCTTCTATTTTACACAAGTCTACTACTCCAATTCTTACGTTCCTTATCTTGCTTGAAACACTAACATCTAATCAGTTACCCAAGCCAAAAACCTAGGCAATATCTTGACCCCTCCTCTCACTAAATCTAATTGCCATCAAATCCTGGCAATCTACTCTTAAATCTGAATTATCTCTTAAATCTCTTCCATTTTTAACTGTTTTACCACAACTTTATCTAGTGTAGGCCTTTTCTCTTACCTATTAGATAATATCCTAAATGATCTCCATGTCTTCAGCCTGCTCTAATCCATTCTCCATGTTACAAAAAAAAAAAATGTTCTTTCTAAAATTCAAATAATCAAAATGCAAAGACTCCAGTGGCTTTCCATGTTGTATACTGTAAGATAAAGTTCCAAACTCCACAATGCTGCCTACAAAATCCTTCATAATTTCCCCTCCCGCACATAAACCCTCTCTCCTTTTTCAGGCTTGTGGCACTGTTGGCAGTCCCTCAAGATACCAGGTTGTTTCTCTTCTTGTCTTTGCATGTGAAGTGGACCTGAAGAGTCCTTTCCCATCATATTTTCAAAACAAGTTGTTATTAAAAATTTTAATGCACTGTGATTCATGCCTACCTTCATTATGGTCCTTAGTATGTTAAGATTATTTACATGTGCATATCATTTTTAACCAAAAACTGATAGCCAGGAACTGCATCTTTGTAGCTCGAGGACATGGGAAGGTAACTGGCACAGAGTATGAGCTTAGTAACAGTCTGTGAAATGAATTTACTTTCCTCCTGCATTTCAGTATCCGATTTCCAACAGCCTATCCCCCAACCTAGTATAGTAAGCAGAGTAATGGCCTCCCAAACATGTCCGCATCCTCATCCCAGAACCTATAAAGGTTATGTTACAAAAAGGTATTAAAGTTGCAGATGGAATTATTAAGATCATTAATCGGCTAATTTATGTTACCTGAAGCATTGAGAATTCCAGCCTAACTTCAGGAGACCACCAAAAAAGCTACCTTCAAGCAGAAAATGTGCTAATAGTATATACCACTTGCCAACCTTTTGTTGAGTTTACTTTTTTTTGTTGCTCTGCTTTTTAAATTAATACACTTTGTTTTACAGTTCTTTATCTCAACATTTACTTTTTCCATCACCTTCATGATTTATTTCTACTGTACTCAATCAACTTAAAGAACCTGTACCTTGTAGTTCACCAAAGTACCATTTGGTAAATTACTGTTTTATATTTAAATAAAACTCATGAATTCTTTGAAAAGTCTCCTTTTATTTCCTTCAACTCAGCACACTTACATAAGCAACCTCTATGAGTAAGGCTGCACTAAATGGGATTCACATTTCATACAGAAGTGACAAGCAAAGATAACACAAAATTATGAAATACACTAATGCAACGTAAGCGCCATAAAAAAAGGAACCAATAAAATAGCATGGAGGGTCCACGAAGGGGGAGATTAAATTCAGTGATGGGATGAAGAAAGGGTTCATGGTAATGGTGGCATTTAGGATGCACACTTAAAAATGGATAGAGACAGAAATGCCCTTGTTACCTACATTGAGATATGTGTGGCAGTTTTAAAAGAGTCCAAAATTCTTAGATTTGCCTCCCATCAAATGGGGAAGGGAGGATATCTATGCACCTTTGAATCTGTGCTCTCTTATTGTTTGACCAAGAGAATATAGGGGTGCCAGTTTTCAGGATTACTTCCTGTCTCTTGGACTGCTTGCTCTTAGAACCAAGCCACCAAATTAGGAGCAAGCCCAAGTGACCCCATTAGAAAGGTCCATGTGAAGAGGAACCAAAAGCCAGCATCATCAGCCATGTGCATAACCATCCTGGTTGCAAACCCTCTAGTACCAACCAGGTAGCTCCAACCAGTGTGAGGCAGAGATGAGCTGTCTCCACCAAACCTTGCTGAAATTGCAAATACATGAGCAAAACAAATGAATGTTGTTTTAAGCCACTAAGTTTGGGTGGTTTGTTACACAATAGATAGCTGTAACAGTATAGGTATGACACCTCAGTACATTTAAGAAAAAAAAAGTGAATTTACTAATTTATAAGGTGTTATCCAGATTTTCTTAATCAAATGTACATAGAGAAAAAAACAGTAAAATATGAGGTATTGTTCCATTTGCAATCAAGATAAAAAATGATTAACAATTTCTACTTTAATCTTCCATATATACCATGGAACGCAAGTGAGCAAACTCTAAAAACATACTTAAATAAGAAGTTGTAATCCATTTGCTAGAGCCTCTAAATTTTTCTACAACAGTGATTGATTTCAAATTTAGCTGCAGCAGGATACAACTGACTTTTCTTTTGTTAATTGCATTACTAGAGATACAGGGTTATGTACAAAAGTAAGAGAGAATGTACAGATGGCTTCTGTTATTTTTAGTTATCAGATGGTATCCTCCAATAATCTTATCAGCCTCCCTACTTCAGTCATTCACTTCTGTGGTCATAACCTAGTTCTAAAATCTTGCCATTAAGGATAACTGCACCCTGTCAAATTTAAGCACCCTACTTCTCAAACCACACCTACTTTTCCAGCTTACTTCCTCTATTATTATTTTCAACTCCAAGGGGATCTACAATACATTAATTATTAAAGAGGCCAGCAAACTTATCTTTGTAAAGGGTCAGACTGTAAATATTTTAAGCTGTGTGGACATTTCTGCTGCATAATCATATTCTTTATTATTTTTTAGAACACTTTGAAAATGTAAAACCACTTCTAATTTCAATAGCCATAAAAAGCAATCTTAGCCCAGATTTGCAAGCTGTACTTTGCAGACCTCTATTATTAATACTACCAACACCTTTTAACTGACTATTAATCCCCCCTCATGTCCTTATGTCCTTCATGATCATCTTAGATACCATAATATATTGTTACAATCACCCTCTTGTGAACAACTTCACCTCCCTTCATCTAATCCATTAGGCAAAATCCCAACCTTAGTTAAAACTAACTGTCCGCCTACTCTCGAAACACAGCTGGAAATCACACACACAACCATGCTTTAAATTCATGACCGGTAACTTCAGGCGGACGTTAGTGTTAGCCACAATGCTTCCCTAGCTTGTGCAACAGCTTCCTAAGTAGTCAGTCTCCCTGCTTCCACCTTTGCTCCCTTTGCAGCCTCAGCACAGTAACCTTCCTTTTAAAACATAAATTAGATCATGTCAAGCCTCTGCTCTAAACAAAAAAAACAATTTTTTAAAAAAATCATTGAAAATTTAAGTTCTCACAATGGTCTATGTTCTACAAGGCTCTATACCGCACTCTCTGTTGTTCAATACAGTCCAGCCATACTGGCCTTGCTATTTCCAGAGCAGTCTGGGCATGCTCTCTAACCAGACTTGTACTTGCTAATTCCTAGGTCTGTTCTTCCCTCAGATATCTGCATGGCTCATCCCTTCACTTCTTCCATGTCCTTGGTCAAATGTCACCCTATCAATGTGGTCTTCCCTTGACAGCCCTATTTAAAAATTCAACCCACCTTCACTTGAGGGTTTCTTATTCACCATCTTTTATTTATTTTCCTCCACCTAACAAACTTTTATTATCTATTCCACCACAACAAACAAAAAGGGAAAGATTTTCTATTATCTATTTTATTCACTACTATGACCCCAGGCCCTAAAACAATGCCTGGCAGACAGCATACACTCAAGTAAACATTTGTTGAAAAAAGAAACAAATTAGAGAGATTCAGGATGGCAGCATGAGAAGTGAGACGGAGAACACCCAAAACCACAAACCGTATGAAAATATAGTTAATTAATACAACTAACCCTGAAACAGCAACGGGAGGGAGGGCTGAACCAGACTGCATACAGACGTCACAAACAGAGCAGACCTCACAAAACAGGGTAGCGTGCAAAGGCCTTGATCTGGTGGGACCCAGGCCCGTCCCCCACCCCCTCTCACTGGCTGGAAGAAGAGAAACAGAGCGGGGGAGGGGGTGGAAGCCTGGGACAGCTGAACACCTGGCCCTGGAGATCTGCTTTGTGAGCAGAAACCTGTATTATGTGGTGCTCTGGAGGATGGGGAGCTGGGACAGGCGGAGTGCTCGAGAGACTGAGATTCTGGCCATTTGTGGAGGAGGGGATCCACACCCGGCCGCTCTCTGTCAGAGGAAAGGCAGGCGGTCTGAGAGGCTTCCTAGCAGGGAGAGGGCTGCTGAAGGGGTGGAGTTTGCACGGAGCTTGCTGCACCAGGGAGGGGAGAGCTGGACAAGGCTGTCTGGGTGGCTCTGCCCAGCTGGTTGGGAACTTTGAGGAGCTTCAGGCGCCCTATCCCCCTGGCTACCTACTCAGCTCCGAGGATACCCACTGTGACATGTAGCCTGCTGCACCTTCCTCCTGGCCTGCTGGTACCAGTTCGCAAACCGGCAGTCACTGTGCTGGTGTCAGTCCAGCCACAGGGCAGCCCCACCCACAACAGCCAGAGACGAGATGCTGAGCACAGAGGCTTACACCTGTGTGCTGGGCCCACTAGCTCTGACACTGGAGACAGGCATGGCAGATGGGAATCGGGGAACAGATATTTCCTCCCCCAGGCACCAGCATAGCTCCCCTACAACTCCCAACCTCACTCAAGGGGCTGCGCATCTCCACACTGGAGCTTCTGGGCACTGGTGAGTGCCTCATGGAGGTGTGAAAAATCAAAAGAACATGGCTCAGACCAAAATTTCACAAACCTCAGAAAAAGGTCCAAATGAAACTGAACTCACCAATCTTCCTGAAAGAGAGTTCAAAATGAAAATTGTAAAAATGCATATGGAGGTACAGAAAAATATTCAAGAACTCAGGAATGAATTTAGGTCGGTGATTCAATCATTAAGAAATTTGTCATCTGAAATGAAATATAAAATGGAGGCATTTAAAAGCACATTAGACATAGCAGAAGAGACAGTAAATGGAACAGAAATTAGACAAGAGAAATACAAAGAAGCAGAGGCACAAACAGAAAAAAGAATTTCTAAGAATGAAAGAATGTTGAGAGAACAGTGTGACCAATCCAAACGGAACAATATTCGCATTACAGGGGTACCAGAAGAAGAAGAAGAGAAAAGGGGATAGAAAGTGTATTTGAGGAGGTAATTGCTGAAAACTTCCCCACTCTGCGGAAGGAGATAGTCTCTCAGGCCATAGAGGTGCACAGATCTCCCAACACAAGGGTCCCAAGGAAGACAACATCAAGACATATAATAATTAAAATGGCAAAGATCAAGGACAAAGACAGACTTTTAAAAGCAGCTACATAAAGAAAAAAGATCACATACAAAGAAAAACCAATCAGGCTATCATCAGACTTCTCAGCAGAAACCTTACAGGCCAGAAGGGAGTGGCATGATGTATTTAATGCAATGAAGCAGAAGGGCCTTGAACCAAGAACACTATACCTGGAAAGGTTATCACTGAAATTGGAAGGAGGGATGAAAAAATTCTCTGATAGGCAAAAGCAGAGAGAATTTACCTCCCACAACCCCCTCTACAATGCATTTTGAGGGACTCCTACAGATGGAAGTATTCCTAATGCAAAAGAGATGTCACCCAAGGATTGACAAAGAGTACAGAATATGATTCATAACATACAAAGAATAGAGAAGGAAGAAAAAGGAGGAAAAAAAAGAACCTTTAGGTTGTGTTTGTAATAGCATACAAACTGAGATAAATTAGACTGTTAGATAGTAAGAGAATTACCCTTGAACCTTTGGTAAACGTGAATCTAAAGTCTGCAATGGTAATAAGTACATACTTATTGATAATCACCCTAAATGTAAATGGTCTGAATGCACCAATTAAAAGACATAGGAGGGGCGGAAGATGGCGGCGTGAGTAGAGCAGCGGAAATCTCCTCCCAAAACAACATATATCTATGAAAATATAACAAAGACAACCCTTCCTAGAATAAAGACCAGAGGACACAGGACAATATCCAGACCACATCCGCACCTGAGAGAACCCAGCGCCTCGCGAAGGGGGTAAGATACAAGCCCCGGCCCCGCGGGAGCCGAGCGCCCCTCCCCCCAGCTCCCGGCGGGAGAAGAGCAGGCAGAGCGGGAGGGAGACGGAGCCCAGGGCTGCTGAACACCCAGCCCCAGCCATCCGGGCCAGAGTGCAGGGCCCCCGATCCTGGGAAAACAGGGCAGCAAGAACAGTGAGCAGGCACTGGAGGCTGGGCGACAGAGGACATAAGAAAAGCGCGCGACCATTTTTTTTTTTTTTTGCTTTTTTGCTGCTTTGTTTTGGCGAGCGCTTTTTGGAAGTCTTAAAGGGACAGGGACCCCAATACTAGGGAAACAGGGCAGAAAGACCGGTGAGCAGAGGCCTGAGGCTGGCACCGGAGAATAAAGAAAAACGAAAGACCACCTTTTTTTTTAATTAAAAAAAATTTGTTTTTTTTAATTAAAAAAAAAAAAAAAAAAATTTTTTTTCTTTGTTTTTTTTTTGGTCGTTGTTTTGTTTTGGCGGGTGCTTTTTGGAAGTCTTAAAGGGGCAGGGCGGGTCACTTAATCCAGAGGTAGGGAATCCGGGATATCTGGGCACCCTAACCCCTGGGCTGCAGGGAGCAGGGAGGCCCCTTACAGAGATAAATAGCCTCCCAGCAGCTCCTGCTCCAACGCGACTCCACCATTTTGGAGTAGCTGCCCGAGCCAGGCCACGCCCACAGCAACAGCGGAGATTAACTCCATAGCAGCCGGGCAGGAAGCAGAAGCCCTGTCTGCGCGCAGCTGCGCAGCACAAGCCACTAGAGGCCGCTGTTCTCCCAGGAGAGGAGGGCCACAAACCAACAAGAAAGGAAGTCTTTCCAGCCGTCACTCGTCCCAGTTCTGCAGACTATTCCTATCACCATGAAAAGGCAAAGCTACAGGCAGACAAAGATCACAGAGACAACACCAGAGAAGGAGACAGACCTAACCAGTCTTCCTGACAAAGAATTCAAAATAAGAATCATAAACATGCTGACAGAGATGCAGAGAAACACGCAAGAAAAATGGGATGAAGTCCGGAAAGAGATCACAGATGCCAGAAAGGAGATCGCAGAAATGAAACAAACTCTGGAAGGGTTTATAAGCAGAATGGATAGAATGCAAGAGGCCATTGATGGAATTGAAATCAGAGAACAGGAACACATAGAAGCTGACATAGAGAGAGACAAAAGGATCTCCAGGAATGAAACAATATTAAGAGAACTGTGTGACCAATCTAAAAGGAGCAATATCCGTATTATAGGGGTCCCAGAAGAAGAAGAGAGAGGCAAAGAGATGGAAAGTATCTTAGAAGAAATAATTGCTGAAAACTTCCCCACACTGGGGGAGGAAGTAATCAAACAGACCACGGAAATACACAGAACCCCCAACAGAAAGGATCCAAGAAGGGCAACACCAAGACACATAATAATTAAAATGGCAAAGATCAAGGACAAGGAAAGAGTTTTAAAGGCAGCTAGAGAGAAAAAGGTCACCTATAAAGGAAAACCCATCAGGCTCACATCAGACTTCTCGACAGAAACCCTACAGGCCAGAAGAGAATGGCATGATATATTAAATGCAGTGAAACAGAAGGGCCTTGAACCAAGGATACTGTATCCAGCACGACTATCATTCAAATATGACGGTGGGATTAAACAATTCCCAGACAAACAAAAGCTGAGGGAATTTGCTTTCCACAAACCACCTCTACAGAACATCTTACAGGGACTGCTCTAGATGGGAGCACTCCTAGAAGGAGCACAGCACAAAACACCCAACATATGAAGAATCGAGGAGGAGGAACAAGAAGGGAGAGAAGAAAAGAATCTCCAGACAGTGTATATAACAGCTCAATAAGCGAGCTAAGTTAGGCAGTAAGATACTAAAGAGGCTAACCTTGAACCTTTGGTAACCACGAATTGAAAGCCTGCAATGGCAATAAGTACATATCTTTCAATAGTCACCCTAAATGTTAATGGGTTGAATGCACCAATCAAAAGACACAGAGTAACAGAATGGATAAAAAAGCAAGACCCATCTATATGCTGCTTACAAGAAACTCACCTCAAACCCAAAGACATGTACAGACTAAAAGTCAAGGGATGGAAAAACATATTTCAAGCAAACAACAGTGAGAAGAAAGCAGGGGTTGCAGTACTAATATCAGACAAAATAGACTTCAAAACAAAGAAAGTAACAAGAGATAAAGAAGGACACTACATAATGATAAAGGGCTCAGTCCAACAAGAGGATATAACCATTCTAAATATATATGCACCCAACACAGGAGCACCAGCATATGTGAAACAAATACTAACAGAACTAAAGGGGGATATAGACTGCAATGCATTCATTCTAGGAGACTTCAACACACCACTCACCCCAAAGGATAGATCCACTGGGCAGAAAATAAGTAAGGACACGGAAGCACTGAACAACACAGTAGAGCAGATGGACCTAATAGACATCTATAGAACTCTACATCCAAAAGCAGCGGGATATACATTCTTCTCAAGTGCACATGGAACATTCTCCAGAATAGACCACATACTAGGCCACAAAAAGAGCCTCAGAAAATTCCAAAAGATTGAAATCCTACCAACCAACTTTTCAGACCACAAAGGCATAAAACTAGAAATGAACTGTACAAAGAAAGCAAAGAGGCTCACAAACACATGGAGGCTTAACAACACGCTCCTAAATAATCAATGGATCAATGACCAAATCAAAATGGAGATCCAGCAATATATGGAAACAAATGACAACAACAACACTAAGCCCCAACTTCTGTGGGACACAGCAAAAGCAGTCTTAAGAGGAAAGTATATAGCAATCCAAGCATATTTAAAAAAGGAAGAGCAATCCCAAATGAATGGTCTAATGTCACAATTATCGAAATTGGAAAAAGAAGAACAGATGAGGCCTAAGGTCAGCAGAAGGAGGGACATAATAAAGATCAGAGAAGAAATAAATAAAATTGAGAAGAATAAAACAATAGCAAAAATCAATGAAACCAAGAGCTGGTTCTTCGAGAAAATAAACAAAATAGATAAGCCTCTAGCCAGACTTATTAAGAAGAAAAGAGAGTCAACACAAATCAACAGTATCAGAAACGAGAAAGGAAAAATCACGACGGACCCCACGGAAATGCAAAGAATTATTGGAGAATACTATGAAAACCTATATGCTAACAAGCTGGGAAACCTAGGAGAAATGGACAACTTCCTAGAAAAATATAACCTTCCAAGATTGACCCAGGAAGAAACAGAAAATCTAAACAGACCAATTACCAGCAACGAAATTGAAGCGGTAATCAAAAAACTACCAAAGAACAAAACCCCCGGGCCAGATGGATTTACCTCGGAATTTTATCAGACATACAGGGAAGACATAATACCCATTCTCCTTAGAGTTTTCCAAAAAATAGAGGAGGAGGGGATACTCCCAAACTCATTCTATGAAGCTAACATCACCCTAATACCAAAACCAGGCAAAGACCCCACCAAAAAAGAAAACTACAGACCAATATCCCTGATGAACGTAGATGCAAAAATACTCAACAAAATATTAGCAAACCGAATTCAAAATTACATCAAAAGGATCATACACCATGACCAAGTGGGACTCATTCCAGGGATGCAAGGATGGTACAACATTCGAAAGTCCATCAACATCATCCACCACATCAACAAAAAGAAAGACAAAAACCACATGATCATCTCCATAGATGCTGAAAAAGCATTTGACAAAGTTCAACATCCATTCATGTTAAAAACTCTCAGCAAAATGGGAATAGAGGGCAAGTACCTCAACATAATAAAGGCCATCTATGATAAACCCACAGCCAACATTATATTGAACAGCGAGAAGCTGAAAGCATTTCCGCTGAGATCGGGAACTAGACAGGGATGCCCACTCTCTCCACTGTTATTTAACATAGTACTGGAGGTCCTAGCTACGGCAATCAGACAAAATAAAGAAATACAAGGAATCCAGATTGGTAAAGAAGAAGTTAAACTGTCACTATTTGCAGATGACATGATACTGTACATAAAAAACCCTAAAGACTCCACCCCAAAACTACTAGAACTGATATCGGAATACAGCAAAGTTGCAGGATACAAAATCAACACACAGAAATCTGTGGCTTTCCTATACACTAACAATGAACCAACAGAAAGAGAAATCAGGAAAACAACTCCATTCACAATTGCATCAAAAAAAATAAAATACCTAGGAATAAACCTAAACAAGGAAGTGAAAGACTTATACTCTGAAAACTACAAGTCACTCTTAAGAGAAATTAAAGGGGACACTAACAGATGGAAACTCATCCCATGCTCGTGGCTAGGAAGAATTAATATCGTTAAAATGGCCATCCTGCCCAAAGCAATATACAGATTTGATGCAATCCCTATGAAACTACCAGCAACATTCTTCAATGAACTGGAACAAATAATTCAAAAATTCATATGGAAACACCAAAGACCCCGAATAGCCAAAGCAATCCTGAGAAAGAAGAATAAAGTAGGGGGGATCTCACTCCCCAACTTCAAGCTCTACTATAAAGCCATAGTAATCAAGACAATTTGGTACTGGCACAAGAGCAGAGCCACAGACCAATGGAACAGACTAGAGAATCCAGACATTAACCCAGACATATATGGTCAATTAATATTTGATAAAGGAGCCATGGACATACAATGGCAAAACGACAGTCTCTTCAACAGGTGGTGCTGGCAAAACTGGACAGCTACATGTAGGAGAATGAAACTGGACCATTGTCTAACCCCATATACAAAAGTAAACTCAAAATGGATCAAAGACCTGAATGTAAGCCATGAAACCATTAAACTCTTGGAAGAAAACATAGGCACAAACCTCTTAGACATAAACATGAGTGACCTCTTCTTGAACATATCTCCCCGGGCAAGGAAAACAACAGCAAAAATGAGTAAGTGGGACTATATTAAGCTGAAAAGCTTCTGTACAGCAAAAGACACCATCAATAGAACAAGAAGGATCCCTACAGTATGGGAGAATATATTTGAAAATGACACATCCGATAAAGGCTTGACGTCCAGAATATATAAGGAGCTCTCACGCCTCAACAAACAAAAAACAAATAACCCAATTAAAAAATGGGCAGAGGAACTGAAGAGACAGTTCTCCAAAAAAGAAATACAGATGGCCAACAGACACATGAAAAGATGCTCCACATCGCTAATTATCAGAGAAATGCAAATTAAAACTACAATGAGGTATCACCTCACACCAGTAAGGATGGCTGCCATCCAAAAGACAAACAACAACAAATGTTGGCGAGGCTGTGGAGAAAGGGGAACCCTCCTACACTGCTGGTGGGAATGTAAGTTAGTTCAACCATTGTGGAAAGCAGTATGGAGGTACATCAAAATGCTCAAAACAGACTTACCATTTGACCCAGGAATTCCACTCCTAGGAATTTACCCTAAGAACGCAGCAATCAAGTTTGAGAAAGACAGATGCACCCCTATGTTTATTGCAGCTCTATTTACAATAGCCAAGAATTGGAAGCAACCTAAATGTCCATCAATAGATGAATGGATAAAGAAGATGTGGTACATATACACAATGGAATACTACTCAGCCATAAGAAAAGGGCAAATCCAATCATTTGCAGCAACATGGATGGAGCTGGAGGGTATTATGCTCAGTGAAACAAGCCAAGCGGAGAAAGAGAAATACCAAATGATTTCACTTATCTGTGGAATATAAGAACAAAGGAAAAACTGAAGGAACAAAACAGCAGCAGAATCACAGAACTCAAGAATGGACTAACAGGTACCAAAGGGAAAGGGACTGGGGAGGATGGGTGGGTAGGGAGGGATAAGGGGGGGAGAAGTAGGGGGGTATTAAGATTAACATGCATGGGGGGTAGGAGAAAAGGGAGGGCTGTACAACACAGAGAAGGCAAGTAGTGATTCTACAACATTTTGCTATGCTGATCGACAGTGACTGTAAAGGGGTTTATAGGGGAGAGCCTAGTAAACATAATATTCGTCATGTAAGTGTAGATTAGTGATAGAAAAAAAAAAAAGGGCAGTTCCTGTGTGGTAACCTCCAACGAGTTCTACACAAGGGTATAAAGGGCATATAAAAGTGTAGGCAAAGGGTCTGTTTGTGTTTATACAGAGGATCAAAGCCTAATTGGGCTACCCCGAAAATGAACTAAGATACGATATGAAAAACAACTTCCAACATCTGCACTCTCTGGAAGACTCATGCCAGAAGATGAACATCAAAAAACCCCAACAAAGATCCACGCACTGCTACAGCTGTAGATGCACTCATCCCACCAGTTCCTGGACTTGCCATGGGAATGAGGAAGGAGATATCTAAGCTGGCCTGTGCATACAGTAAAACAACAAAATTGGACTGGATCTATACTGTTGGAACTCAACCAAGAATTTGGAGAAGTGCAAATTGTAGCACTCCAAAGTCTTACAACTACAAACTATTTACTGTTAAAAGAACATATGGCATGTGAACAGTCCCCAGGAATGGGTTGTTTTAATTTGTCTGATTTCTCTCATACTGTTCAAGTTCAGTTGGACAATATCCACCATATCATAGATAAGTTTTCACAAATGCCTAAGGTGCCTAACTGGTTTTCTTGGTTTCACTGCAGACGGCTGGTAATTACAGATATGCTTTGGTTATGTAACTATACTCCTATTATGTTAATGTGTGTGTGCAATTTAAGTAGTAGCTTAAAACCTGTACATGCTGAAGTTACTCTACAAAAAGATATATCAAAGAAATAATCAATCTTCCCATGTTTTCTTCCGCCTGCTACTTCTATAGCTTTTCTTCTTCCTTCCTAATTACAACCCTTAAATAGAATTCGTGCCTCATATCAAATTTACCGAGTATCATAATTCTTCCAAGTGGTAAAGATACCTCAAGACAAATGCTGGGCATAGAAGCCACAGGGCATAAATATGCAAAGAAGTAAAAAGCTAACTTTTTCAAACAATAAGGCTTCTCTCTCACTTACCAACTTCACATTTCCCTGTATGGCCCCGGAAGATGACTGGTTAGCCAGAGACGGGTAAGATTCCTCAAGGGAGGAACAACCTAAGACAGGCACAGTCACAGGGGGGCCATCAGGTGAGAAATTGGGGATCAACAGAGGTGAGGCTTAGAACCTCACCCCCCCTGTTCTGTGAGAAATCTTCTGCATACGTGGATGTTTTATTGCCCTTGTCTAGCTTGGATTAACACATAGTCTACAGGCACACACCTGATCATCTACATTTGCTCTCTTACAACACTAAACTATGTTTTCTACCTTTATCTTGTATCTACCTACCACTTCAGCATTTTATTAAAAATAATAATAATAAAGAGAGAAATGTGGTATCCACATATAAATCAAGTATAAAAACCAAATGAGTATTCATATTTGAACTGACTGTTTAGAGTTCATAATGCATGAGCAAAACCGAAAGTTTCTGTGATGACTGCCCTTGTACTGTTCACTATGTAACTTATTCATTATGTAAGAATTTGTTCTACATGTAAAAACTTGTTTGTTATGCCTCAGAAGATTGGAGACTGAGAAAAATTAGGCTTGGGGTGGATAAATGATTGTGCATTGAGCATTGACTCCCCTATACAGAATTTTATTGTCGTTAACAACCATTTGATCAATAAATATGAGAGATGCCCTCACAAAAAAAAAAAAAAAAAAAGGACAGAGTTCCAATGGTAAAATAAATAAGTAACCGGGATGTAATGTATAGCATAAGGAATAAAGTCAAGATATTGTAACAGCCTGGTAGGGTGATAGCTGGAACCTAGAATTATGTATATAAATGTTCTACCACTGTGTTGTACACTTGAAACTCATGTAATGTAATACTGTGTGTCAACTACCCTTCAATAAAAAATAATTATTTAAAAAAAAAAAAAAAAAAATTAAAAGACATAGAGTCATTGAATGGATTAAAAAACAAGATCCATCAATATGCTGCCTGCAAGAGACTCACTTCAAACCCAAAGACATACACAGAATGAAAGTAAAGGAATGGAAAAAGATACTGCATGCAACTAATAGGGAGAAAAAAGCAGGAGTTGCAGTACATGTATCAGACAAAATAGACTTCAAAACAAAGAAAGTAACAAGAGACAAAGAAGGACATTACATAATAATAAAAGGGTCAGTCCAAGAGGACATAACTATTAAATATCTATCCACCCAACACAGGATCACCAACATGTGAAACAAATACTAACAGAATTAAAGGGAGAAATACAATGCAATGCATTCATTTTAGGAGACTTCAACACACCACTCACTCCAAAGGACAGATCACCAGACAGAAAATAAGTAGAGACAGAGGCACTGAACAACGTATTAAAACAGATGGACCTAACAGACATCTACAGAACACTCCACCCAAAAGCAACAGGATACATATTCTTCTCAAGTGCACATGGAACATTTTCAAGAATAGATCATATACTAGGACACAAAAAGAACCTCAGTAAATTCAAAAAGACTGAAATTGTACCAATCAGCTTCTCAGATCACAAAGGTATGAAACTAGAAATAAATTACACAAAGAAAAAGAAAGAGCCCACAAATACATGGAGGCTTGATAACATGCTCCTAAATAATCAATGGATCAATGACCAAATAAAAACAGAGATCAAGCAATATATGGAGACAAATGACAACAATAATTCAACAACACAAAATCTGCGGGACGCAGCAAAGGCCGGGTTAAGAGGGAAATGTATTGCAAAACAGGCGAACCTCAGGAAAGAAGAACAATTCCAAATGAACAGTCTAAACTCACAATTAATGAAACTAGAAAAGGAAGAACAAATGAGGCCCAAAGTCAGTAGAAGGAGGGACATAATAAAGATTAAAGCAGAAATTTAAAAAATTGAGAAGAATAAAACAATAGAATCAATGAAAGCAGGAGCTGGTTCTTCAAAAAAATTAACAAAATAGATAAACCACTAGCCAGACTTATCAAGAAAAAAACAGAGTGCACACAAATAAACAGAATAAGAAATGAGAAAGGAAAAATCACTACGGACACCAAAGAAATACAAAGAATTTTGAGAGAATACTATGAAAAATTATATACTAACAAACTGGATAAACTAGAAGAAATGGACAACTTTCTAGAAAAATACAACCTTCCAAGGCTGACCCAGCAAGAAACAGAAAATCTGAATAGACCAATTACCAACACAGAAAGAATTAGTAACCAAAAAAATTCCTAAGAACAAAACTCCTGGCTAGATGGTTTCACTGCTGAATTTTATCAAACATTCAATGAAGACCCAATACCCATCCTCCTTAAAGTTTTACAAAAAGTAGAAGAGGAGGGAATACTCCCAAACTCATTCTACGAGGTCAGCATCACTCTAATACCAAAAGCAGGCAAAGACACCACAAAAAAAGAAAATTACAGACCAATACAGAACATAGATGCAAAAATACACAACAAAATATTAACAAACCGAATTCAAAAATATCATCCATCATGATCAAGTGGGGTTCATCCCAGGGATGCAAGGATGGTACAACATTCAAAAATCCATCAACACCATTCACTACATCAACAAAAAGAAGGACAAAAACCACAGGATTATCGCCACAGACGCTGAAAAAGCATTTGACAAAATTCAACATCAATTCATGATAAAAACTCTCAACAAAATGGGTATAGAGGGCAAGTACCTCAACATAAAAAAGGCCATATATGACAAACCCACAGCCACCATTACACTTAACAGTGAGAAGCTGAAAGCTTTTCCTTTAAGACTGGAAACAAGACAAGGATGCCCACTCTCCCCGCTTTTATTCAACATAGTTCTGGAGGTCCTAGCCATGGCAATCAGAAACACAAAGAAATAAAAGGCATCCAGATTGGCAAGGAAGAAGTCAAACTGTTCCTGTTTGCAGATGACATGATATTGTACACATAAAACCCTAAAGAATCCCCTCCAAAACTACTATATCTAATATCTGAATTCAGCAAAGTTGCGGGATACAAAAATAACACACAGAAATCTGTTGCATTCCTATACACTAACAATGAACTAGCCAAAAGAGAAATCAGGAACACAATTCCATTTATAATTGCATCAAGAAGAATAAAATACCTACGAATAAACCTAACCAAGGAAATGAAAGATCTATACCCTGAAAACTACAAAACACTCTTAAAGAAATTAAAGAGGACACTAATAAATGGAAATTCATCCCATGCTCTTATCTAGGAAGAATTTATATTGTCAAAATGGCCATCCTGCCTAAAGCAATCTACAGATTCAATGCAATCCCTATCAAAATACCTACAGCATTCTTCAATGAACTAGAGAAAATAGTTCTAAAATTCATATGGAACCACAAAAGACCCCAAAAAGCCAAAGCAATCCTGAGAAGGAAGAATAAAGCTGGGGGGATTATGCTCCCTGACTCCAAGCTGTACTACAAAGCCACAGTAATCAAGACAATTTGGTACTGGCACAAGAACAGACTCATAGACCAGTGGAACAGAATAGAGAGCCCAGATATAAACCCAAGAATATATGGTCAATTAATACACAATAAAGGAGCCATGGATTTATAATGGGGAAATAACAGCCTCTTCATCAGCTGTTGTTGGGAAAACTGGACAGTTACATGTAAAAGAATGAAACTGGATTTTTGTCTAACCCCACACACAAAGATAAACTCAAAATGGATCAAAGGCCTGAATGTAAATCATGAAACCATAAAACTCTTAGAAAAAAATATAGGCAAAAATCTCTTGGACATAAACATGAGCAACTTCTTCATAAACATATCTCCCCGAGCAAGGGAAACAAAAGCAAAAATGAACAAGTGGGACTATATCAAACTAAAAAGCTTCTGTACAGCAAAGGACACCATCAGTAGAACAAAAAGACATCCTACGGTATGGGAGAATATATTCATAAATGACATATCTGATAAGGGGTTGACATCCAAATTATATAAAGAGCTCACACACCTCAACAAACAAAAAGTAAATAATCCAATTAAAAAATGGGCAGAGTTGCTGAACAGACACTTCTCCAAAGAAGAAATTCAGATGGCCAACAGGCACATGAAAAGATGCTCCACATCGCTAATCATCAGAGAAATGCAAATTAAAACCACAATGAGATATCACCTCACACCAGTTAGGACGGCCACCATCCAAGAGACAAACAACAAGAAATGTTGGTGAGGATGTGGAGAAAGGGGAACCCTCCTACTTGGCTGGTGGGAATGTAAAATAGTTCAACCATTGTGGAAAGCAGTATGGAGGTTCCTCAAAAATCTCAATATAGAAATACCACTTGACCCCGGAATTCCACTCTTAGGAATTTACCCCAAGAATGCAGGAGCCCAGTTTGAAAAAGACATATGCACCCCTATGTTTATCGCAGCACTATTTACAGTAGCCAAGAAATGGAAGCGACCTAAGTGTCCATCAGTAGATGAATGGATAAAGAAGATGTGGTACATATACACAATGGAATATTATTCAGCCATAAGAAGAAAATAAATCCTACCATTTGCAACAACATGGATGGAGCTAGAGGGTATTATGCTCAGTGAAATAAGCCAGGCAGAGAAAGACAAGTATCAAATGATTTAACTCATCTGTGGAGTATAAGATCAAAGAAAAAACTGAAGTAACAAAACAGCAGCAGACTCACAGAACCCAAAAATGGACTAACAGTTACCAAAGGGGAAGGGACTGGGAGGATAGGTGGGGAGGGATAAGGGGGAAAAAGGAGCATTACGATTAGCACACATAATGTAGCAGGGGTGTGGGACACGGAAAAGGCAGTATATACAGAGAAGTCAAGTAATGATTCTATAGCACCTTACTACGCTGATGGACAGTAACTGTAATGGGGTATGTTGAGGGCACTTGATAATAGGGGGAGTCTAATAACCATAATGTTCAAGTAATTGTACATTAATGATAGCAAAATAAAAAATAAAAATAAATAAAACAAATTAATAAACCAGAAATAAGCGCACAGTAGTCAAATTTATTCCTATTGCTAATTAGAACTCTGAAAATAATTGAATTTTTCACCATCCCCAAATATCAAGTGTTTTTATTCTACAGAAGCTATTCAGGAATTTATACTGTGGCAAATTCCATTTTTCACTAAATCCAAGGTTTATTACTTTGTAATCCAGTAATAATATATAAAGTCTTTCCATCTCTCAATCCATGATTTCTACAAAACCAGAATGCTAATCATCTAACACCATATGATTCTATTCAGTGTATGTATGTATAACATATACATCAATATTTTATGTTCATTTACTCCTTCATATCAAATGATGATACTGATTCCCTAGGATTAAGCACTCACTGATAAAAATTCCTTATAAAAAGGAGTCAGGACTACGCTGTCAAGATTATCAAAAACAAGGAAAGTATGAGAAACTGGCACAGCCATAAGTTTGAAGTTTATGCAATTGAACTAAATGCAATATGGTATCCTGCATGAGACAGAACAGAAAAAGGACATTAGTTAAAAACTAAGGAAATCTTAGTTTAACTAAGATTAAACTATGGACTTTAAGTTAATAATAGCCACTATTGGTTCATTAATCCTGACAATAGTACTACTATGTTAACGTAAAGGGTGTATGGGAACGCTGTACTAGCTTTGCAATTTTTTTATAAATCTAAAAACATTCTAAAAGATTAAGTCTGTTAAGAAAGGGGGAGAGAGCCAGGTTAATATCATGTCTGGTAAATATTATACTCCTTTTCAGTGCTAAAACTAAACAAATCAAAGAACACAATTTTCATATTTTACAAGCAAATAAAATTAGGAACTAAGTAATAAAAAAATGAAAGAAAGATATCTACTACATATGAAAGTTCTGACTCAATCATGCAAGAAAGCAAGTAAAATAAGGACACCACAATTAGAAGAGCAGATCTACTCAAGCACATATGTACATAAATATTTAGTACTTTTTTCCACTTTCTATTATACATTCAGAATCAGGTGAAAGAAAGAGGAGGGAGGGAGGATGGAGAGAGACAGAGAGGAAGGAAGGATAAAACAAATGAAATGTATGACTAAGTCACCTATGAAATGATAAGAACCTAACATATTTGAAAGGATTAGATTAAACAGCAAAACTAAATTGTAATTGTCAAAAAGTAGATTCATACTGAGATATAGTTTAGAATTTTTTAAAATAAGGAAAAAATTCCAAACAGCTGTTAATTACTACAGACCTGGAAGAGCTAGAATTACTAGAATAGTACACGTCAAAACAAACATTTTTTAAAAGAAAAAAAAAATAGGTTATAAACTTCTTAAGGTCAAAAACCATGTTATATTCATCTCTTTATTCCCCATAGTGTCTGCACAGAAGAGTTATTTAACACATTCTTTTAAATGAATGATTCATTTATATTACAGCTAAGGGTTAATTCTTCCTAAAAGAATATTCAAAGCAGTACCACAGGAATCCAAAGCAGATAGACCAGCAATGGTTTTTTTATGATTGTGATATGACATCAGAAGGAAAAAATTCATTTGGGTTTCATGCTTCCAAGAAAAGATAAGTTTAGTTTCTTGAAGGAATTTATATTACCTAAATATTAATAAATACTTAAAGTGTCAGTAAAAGGGACCATACATCTATTCTTTATTAATGAGAGTACATAATAATTTTTAAAAAGTAACAACAGCTTTCTATAAAATATCACATTTAAAAAATATATTCACTAGTTATTTTTAACATATTTTTGAAAAGTTAGTAATCAGTTATACAAAATACTATAAAAATTATCATATCAAAACCTGACCTATAAGACAAACAACTTTTTAATAATTACTAGAAAGAAGTATAAGTTGTAGAAAAATTTAAACTATGAATAAGAGTTTCATTTCAAGTGTCTATGCCTAATTTTTTTAAATCATCTGTAAACTTTTAAATTTATCAAAAGAGCAGGCTAATATTTCTGTAAACCAAAATCTTACTTATAGGAGAATGGGGAAGGGTGGCATTCCTCCCACAGAGCTAACTTAAAAAAAAAGCTAAAACTATGATGGCTTATTTAGTATCCATGGTCTTTAGATATTTGTAAAAGAATTGACTTCTTAAAGTTCTAAATGTCACACTAACTTTATAAACCAGGCTACAAATCACTGTAAGAATAGAGGCTAATTTTTTTAATAGTTTATTCTATATACACTGCAACAAAAGCTTTACAAACTATATTATTATATTCTAGAGAAGAGAACAAAGAGAGAAACCAATTCAAACTCAAAAGTATCTTTTCACATGTGCCTTGGGAAAGTTTTATGTAACCACTTAAAATAATGAATTTTTAAATTTGCATAATATTTGCATATGTAATATGATAGTAATGGTTTCACTAATAATCTGGCAATATAACCTCAAAAAGAGTTAATGTGTTACATAGCAGTAATTCAATTTTTTTCCTATTTAATGAATTATTTTCTCTTGCAAAATATGTTATTCTAGAAGAAACTTCAAGTTTGACAAAAATCTTTATTGAATTCCTCAAAAATAAAACTTAAAAATTTAGGAATTTTCATAATAACAGATATTCTAAGAGATTATTATTTGAAAGGGGAAAACATAAAATGTAGGTGAAAATACTTAAGTCAAATGATTACAATCAATTATATATTTAATCTCAACAGATAATATCTTATCAACATATTCCTATAAAATCAAAATGAAATAAATGTATTGCCATCTACTCCAAGTCATATCCCAAATTACCAAAGATAAATTAACATGAAAGTATTACATAAGTTTTTACACACCTCTATCACACTTTTGAACTCACTTGGGTGATCTTCCCAACAGCAGCAGCAGTTTCTACAAAGTTATTTACCTTGTCCAGGTCTTGCAGTTACAGCTGCTCCAGCAGATGGCGGCTCAAACTCCTGTCAATTACAAGAATGTTATTGCAGTAACCTATTACAATGTGCAATTTATAATAAAATAGTAGTGATATCAGTCTTACCTTTGCTTTCTTTGAGTCTGGATCAAATCTTTCAAGAATCAATTTAGCCGTTTTATAAGTTTCTTTTTCCATGACCTCCTCAAGCTGTGAACAAAAATTTTTACAAATTGTCACATTTTAAAACACATGCTACTTATTTCTCTAAGTCCTATTCAAGAAGTGCTCCAAGTACAATGTTTAAAATAAACAGCACACAATATGTCCAGATCACATTAAAGACTTCCTACATTCAAATAATTAAAATCCAGATTTCAAAATGGCTTCTAACATCTAATATGTTACTTGTATTTAACAGCTTTACTGCAAGGAAATACCAAATACTGCTAATTGTTTACATATAATGAGGAGAATAATTACATGCACCAACTTCAATAATGGAATGTGCAAAAATCTATCAGCCACCATTATTGGAAGTTATTAGACATGACAAGCAAATGACAGGCAATTCCTCAGATTTATTTCCTCATAGCACTTAACGCTATTAATTTAAAGAAGGTCGTTAGCCAAGAGCTTTACAAACTAAAATCTCTGTGCCAATTAACTGCTGTCAGCATCGATTTTAGATTATTTATTAGCAGAAGCAATTAGCTTGCTGCAAATGCAGTGAAAACTCACTAACTGGGAGACCAGCCATGGAATTTACTCAAATGACTTTAAAAGCTGAAGCTCCCCCTTTTATATAAATTCAAACAACTTTAAAGGGAGAAAAACTGAACATAGTAAGAATTTAAGTAAAAATTTTACTGAGTTCTATGCTCATACTAGGGACTGTATGTAATTAAAACTTCATTAATTATAGCATTTTATTTGCAATGCACTCCCATCACTTTATAGCTTAATACAGGGGTTTAATTTTAAAACTAATCACTAGTGAAGTATCATTTTAGCAGTTACAGCCCAATATCAGAAAAAGTGTAACTTTAGTACAAGACAGTCACAGTTACAACAAATAGCTAATGTGTAGAATAAAATACATTTACAAAAAAAAAATGAAAAGAAGCATTTCCCTTCTGAGCAAGCACAAATAACCAATTAGATGTATTAAACGTCTTATTTATTCCAAAGGGCGTTTATTTTAAAATTCAATGCAGAGCACATTTACCAAGTTAAAATTCCAGTTAAAAATATGCTGCCACAAAAGTAAGTCAATGGATTCCTCATTAAAAACAATTCAACATTTAAGAAGCTAAGCACTTAGATGAATTACTTATTAACCTTGGTTTAGTGAAACTAAAACATTTTCCTATTTCAAAATTATGATAAATTTTCAAAATAAGCAAGTTTAATTTTCTGATGTAAAGAAAATGTTCATAATATTACTGTAGAGTTGGGGAAAAACTGGGAATGGAGGTAGAGAGAGAACATGACAGAACATATCCTCAAACTAACATAATCTACATGGAACACCAAAAAACTGAATCCCTGATCTCTAAAAATTAATTTTTGATGTTTTAGACCAGTGTTGTGGCAATAGAGCTTTATGTAATGATGGAAATAGTTTATACCTGCACAACACAGTACCCAAGCCATATGTGAAAAATGAGCGCTTTAAATGTTGCTTGTGCAACTGAGGAACTGAATTGTAATTTTATTCCATTTTAAGTAATACAAATTTTAAAAGCTACATGGAGCTAGTGGCTACTTGATTTAGACAGCAAAGTTCTACACTAAGACTATTGCTAGGCTTAAAAAGAAAATTAGATATAACTGTAATCTTTAAAACAACACACAAAACTCAAAACCAAAATGCCACTTCATCAGATGAATGCAATTCCTGGTACACCATTCAGTGAATATCCATGTTTGTATCTATGTACATATAAAAATCTTAAATGAAATCATGTTTAAAAGCACTAAAAAGCACAACCCATTCTCCTTTTTACATTTATTTAAAAATTTTTTTTCACATAAGAGCTTAGTTAACACACTTATCCATACAACATTTTAAGTGAGTAACTTGTTTTTAACAGACTTTCTAATCAGTGGAAAGATCACGAACTTGAAATGTTGAAGTCAGAAAAAGTCTGGGTTCAAAGCAAACCCTCATTCTTAATTTGCTAGAAAGACTTTGAGCAAGTCTGTAACGCTAGCTTTTCCTTTTGTAGACTCATTAATACTTTCTTCACAGCACTGTTGTGTAATTTAAATATAATAATATAGGGGAAAGGGCCAGAACAGTACCTAACACAGTAACACATAATATTCAGTGATACCTCAATTATTCAAAATGGGTCCAAAACAAGTATTTCCAAATAACCAATACATTAATCCCAAGATTTGGAAATGAGAAATTGGATTCTCAGAATTCCCTAAATTATAAGTTACTCTGTATTTTTCATAATATTTTATATATTTTAAATAATAAATAACAGTGAACTGTTTTTCTGTGATGTGATTTTACTGTTTCAGAATTTTTTTATTAAAAAGAGAAAAACATTTATTGTGAGTCAATATTAATGAGGTGTATTTCAGTAACATGTAAAAATTATTTCTACCTGATAGACATTTCATCATAGAGAATACTAAAACACTAACACAAAATAAATGTCAATTTTTTTAATTTTGAAAGATAATTCTACAAATATTAAATATTTAAACTATCATTCTTGAATTAAAAATTTAAAACACACAATGCATAATTGTCCCATCCAATATTCTTGACCTTTGTTTCATGACAAGTATTTCAAATATAGAAAAATTTCTTTCATTTTGCTTTAACATTGCTCAAATTAAGAGTAACAAAAAGTATCTTCAATTCAGAACATTAGGGTACATCTTGCATCATTTAAACTCATCCTTTTACAGTGTGAAAATATTGCCTCTTATCCTAATTTTGGTTTTGCTGTTGAAATCAATATTGTTTTTACTAGTTCAGATTTTATATCACTTTCTGATCTCATACAGGAGTATCCCACAATGAAGTCACACCTTTTCTCTTTGCATTTCTTCTGTTAAAATATTTAGAAAAACATGTAGCCTACAGTGAATATTCAAAGACTTGAAAACATCAACAAACATTATTTGATAATATAAAACATGTAACATTTGAAACTTCTAGTGAGGTTGACAGCCCTACACAGAATCCCATACTGAAACTTCCAATGTAAAGACTTCTTTCGCCTCCAAACTTTATTTCATGGAATAGCATTCATAGAATTTCATATACTATGTGTGTAAGCTTATTAATATTTATTTGTAAGAAGAGCTCACCATTAAAAGACAGGACCAAAAGAGCGGAGGGTTTGAAACATGGCTGACGACATAGAGCAGCAACAAACTACCTACACCGTAGAAGAGCCCCTGGATCTAATTGGGCTCAGCCTAGATGAGCGAATTTATGTGAAAATGAGAAATGACAGGGAGCTTCGAGGCAGATTACATGCTTAGGATCAACATTTAAATATGATATTGGGCAATGTGTTAGAAACTGTGACTACTATAGAAACTGATGAAGAATCATATGAAGAGATATATAAATCTACAAAACAGAATATTCCGATGCTCTTTGTTCAGGAAAATGGTGTTGTACTAGTTGCACCTCCATTGAGAGTTGGCTGAAACAAAGAATTTGCCCTGTGTGGAATATAGGACACTTTGTATGATTGCCTCTTTAAATGTAGAAGATACTCAAAAAGAGAAACCTGCATAAATTTTGATATTAAGAAATGACCAAGGATCCCTCCACTCCTGAAAGGAGTTGATTTGCATATAACTTACAAATTTCTTTAGATGTTATTTTAATTTTTCTCCAACCCTTTCAAGAAATATGATCAACAAGATGCAAAAAAATAAATAAAAGACATGGGCCCTAAAACACACCTAAACATGACCACAACAGCAAGACTATTAGACTGTGCCTTCTCTTTTACATGTTCCTGGCCTGTTACCCATTAACCTACTGCTCAACATACTAGCACTTCTTGCTCTTGCTTTAAACTGACAATAGTGGATTCCTCTGAACCAGTAACATTTATAGTTGATTGTTAAGCTTTAATTCTCAGAGAATTATAGCACCTCTTCCCATGTTCCCAATTTCTCAACTGATTTTTCTCATAATTTAGAAAACATGAATTTCCTGAGAAATGCCAGAAAGGAATTACTGCATAGAAATACTATTCTGGAAAAAGCACAGCAGTCATGAAGTCACTTAAAGAGGTCATTCTGATTCATGTTTTAATGGATCTTAATTTTGAACTGTTTTGATGGGATGTTCATGGATGCAGAGAGATTATGAACAGTGATTTTTTTTTTAACTGAAAAAATTTTTTTGAGACCACAAAACATATGTGAGGGCAGAATGCATCATATGAAGACTTGGGAATTCTTTAGCTAACTGAAGATTAATTCCTTGCTTTATTTTAATGAGTAAATACTTACATTAAGATCTTACATTTAAAACATTGGTCCTTTCTAAGTAATTTAACTTTTAAATCAATTGATAATTCATGTTCATTGTTACAAATTACACTTTTACAAATAATATTACAAATCTATATAGATTAGAGAGATGCATCCTTAAGGAAACCACCTTTAATAAAATGTTGGGTAGTAAATATAACTTGTATTAATTTTGTTAATGGAAGGGTTACAAGTTGGATAATATTAGTTTGTTATTTTTCCTGCCAGCATTTCAACTATAAAAGTATTTTTAAAGCTATAACTGTATAATTTAAACTTAAACATCAATGAACAAGATCATTTTTTATTACATTTAGCTTTTGCTCAAAAGCAACATCATGACTTTTCCTCTCTTAACCAGCATAATCACTAGCTAGCACTGTGCTCCTTACTAATTCGCCCTTAACACCTATTGTTCTAAACAAAGTGCAAAGGTACTCAAACTAAACAGCTGCATAAAGGCCCACAGAAGAGTTCCCAGTAACAACAGTATTATAACAAGTCAGTGCAAATTGTGTTCCCCGATCAATTAGTTACAGTAGCCAACTTATTTTTCTTTAATCATACTACAAGATAAATGCCATACTGAACTACTCTGTAACATTGAAGCCTCATGAACCATTTGTATACTACAACTATTGAACCCTGAACTGAATTTCCCAATGGTCAGGCCTACATAGAGGAGCATCTTTTATACTGTGATTCCTTTAAGGGCTATTAAATAGCTTGGCTTGTCCTTTCACAGAACTTGAAAAGTCTGCTCTGTTACTCTACTGATACAGTTTTTCCCCAATCATATGTTCTCCAAGGTTCTGTTTTCTGGTCATGTGATTACACTGATATTGGGCTAGCTTCTCATCACTTATAATTTTTCATTTTGTTCTATTTTTTTCTTTTGTCTTCCTACGTGTCTTTTCTACTTTAATCAGTGTTTCTCCATCTTGGTCCAGCTAAAGTTGGCTGTGATCACCACTACCAGCTCTCCTTATTTACCATATCAGCAAACCAAACCAATAATATCACATTTTCCTCTGAGAACCATCAATGTTTCAATTTAGGACCATCAAAATGTCAATATAATTTTGATAAATACCTTAAAGAACACCGAAGAAGCAGCAAACAAAAAAGACAAGGAATCCTTTCAGAATTAAATCCCTTTATTTTTCAGGTACTTAAAACCCTTGAGACCAGTGTCTTTTATTACCAATTCACAGAACAATTTTTTACATGAATCTTAACCTTCATAATTTTTATTAGTCACATATATAATTGTTACTTATTACATTACACTATAATACATTGAACTGGTCATTTGCAACTGATCAAATTTCATTAAATAAATTGCCACATAACATGGAAAGCATATATAATGATATAGTTATCAATTATTATTTTTATACTTCAAAAATAATTACATAAAAAAACATGTAAATTAAAGTCAAACACCAAGTTCGATTCACTTAATAGAGACTATTACATAACAACCTCTAAATATCTAGGGACCCTCCTCTCTTAATCTTGGCCCTCCTTCCAATATATCCAAAGGATGCATTTAACTTGCCCCACAACTAGATACTCATGTTATCAGAGTTGCTGGCAGAAAAATGGAAGAAACTAAAGAAAAAGATTCTTTCTCTTTCCCCCTTTCTCCAGCCTTTTCAGGTTAAATTTCTTTTACCACCCATCTTCTGGATTTCCTCTCTCCTAGGCCTTATTTTGTCAAGAAAAACTGAGAACTAACATATGTGAATGGTCCTTTTTTGGCTCTAATTATCAATCTGGACAACCTACCTTTTTATCCCTCTGCCTCATTTAATCTTCCAATATGATTCATTTACTTACTTCTCAGCTTCCAACTGAAATGAATTCTTAGAATCTCAAAAGTCAATCTAACTACTTTTTCCTGTCAATCATTATTAACTAGCAAAAATATTCATAATTTAGCTTTATTATTAAAATGCTATCTAAAAGCATACTTGTTTTTTGGACAGTCACTACTTACAACATATAAACATTAACTATTCGGTTCTTAATTTATTAGTTTTATATAAATTAAATAAAAGTTAACTTACTATTTTTTTCTTCTGAGATTTTAAATCATCCAATGCTTCGTCTAGAAAACAAGATGTAAATAAAAACTGAATCAGATATTAAGATACTTAGATATAAGAAAAAAATGATACCAACTGATATACATTAAGTGACTATAAGAAAACTGTTTCATTTTAGGATTTCTTACTGGTATGTACAGACAAAAATCATCTCAATCTTTACCTATATACATATATTTTAGCCTACATATTACCACCTAAATAGGGGGAAAATAGATTTACATAGAACACCTATTGAATTTAAAAATATATATATTTTCAAAGATTTCCAGAAACATTACTTTCTATTATCTCTTTTCAAAAGCCCACCCATATTAATTTATAAAATAGCTAATCTCTTTTTATACATCAGTAATAAAAATGTTCTGTTTATAAGAAGTGCATAATTTACGGTTATCCAACTGTCAGATACTGAGCACTAATAAAAGAAACTTTTTGAAAATCTATAGTATTATACTTGAGGAAGGACTTGAAGAGGAAGGGGATAATAATTACTTTTTTCAAAATTAAACTTTTCTAATATTTGCCTACTTATTTAGGTTGGCATGGCAGAACATGAAAAATCACTTCAAAGAATATCATTTATGAGTGTCAGTGTCTGCTTTACAAATTTATTTTAGGTTTCCAGTTTTCCTCTGGAAATATTTAAACTATACAGATAAGAATATTATTCCAGCTAGAAAGAAGACTTATATCTTGATTTAAACATCTTGTCACATAGAATTTAAACAATTATTTTTTAATTAGATTTCTAAATAAAATTATCTCTTCATTGAAGTTCTGGGGTAGCAAACATCTGAATACATAAGTCAAAGTACATCATTTATATAAAAATCCAAAGAAATAGAAACTTACAAAAAGAGGATTTCCCGATAAATTTTTTTTCAAGATACATTTAGTCTTTATTGTGCTAGCAGACTTATTACTGAAGGGGGGAAAATCTGCTAATATCTTTAAAAGAGAATAGTCAACTATAGTTAGATAAGATGGCGCCAAATATATATATATTCTTTAAACCAGAGGTCACCAGACTTTTTCTGTAAAGGGCGAGACAGTAAATATTGTAGGCTTCATGGGACAAAAGGTAAAATCAAGTTGGTACTTCTAAAGCAAAAGAGAAAACAAATTTCCACAAACTTTTTATTGACAAAACATAATAAGTGAGTTCACTTTTTGGAACATAGGTCTACCATAAAAGGAATGGAATTTTTTCTTTTCTGTTGGGGGGGGATAACATTTCACTATAAATGAGGTTCAAAGTTGGTGTTCCTCATCATCAAACTTGATTGCAAGTGTTAATTTGTTAATGTCAATCTGTAATGACATTTTACACATTTGATTTTGGAAAATGTTTTTTCACAAAGACAGGTGCTGCTAAATATTGACATCAATCCATAAGCACATATTTTATTTGAGCATATACATTGTTTGGAAGGCATTTATAGAATTCTTTAGATTCTTCTACTAGTATTTGCCTTTTATCTCATTATTACATCACAAATTAGTCACTTCCAATTGAAGATTACTGGTACTTCCTGAACTGTACAATTAAATGGATTTTGAAATATTCAAAACTTTCTTTGCACTTGTGTGAGTCTAAAAAACAGTTGGAACTGTAATTTGAGCTCAGATCACATATCTGATGTGAATTTTTGTGGGAATAGAGATCTTGCTTCTTGTTTTAACTTTTCATAGCACCTTTTAAAAAATTACTTTCTGTCATTACAATGTTATTTGTTTTCTAAATGACTTTACAGCATAAAGATTCCACATATAAGGATTCCTCTATCTTGTACTCTTAGGTTGATTCATTAAGACCCACTATCAAGCTCACAGCAAAAGTTAATTTCCAAAGCCAGTCAAGGGTTCAGTCACAGTGGTTGAAGGTGGTTCTTCTCATTTGGAAATATTTCAATCTGGGCTCTGAGCTCAAAATAGTACAACAAAACTTTACCACTGCTAAGACATAAAACTGCTGTGGGATAGGTCAGGCCAAGATATTCAGCTTCTATTTCTGATGAAAGTTCACGTAACTGATGACATTTAAGTCCATGAGAGCAAATGAAGTTCCCCAATGACACTATTAGTTTAATAACAATAGGTTCAAAGATGTTCTGCAAAGTACCTGCTGTTGAAAACACAGTGAATACCACAGAATTTAAACACCTTACAGTTTCCCAGGTTTTGTAAATTAATCCAACTAAGCCTTTTTCTGCTTCACACATATTTTTTACCACCAACAGTTGTAATACATCTTAACAGATTCCATTTCAGGTTGTATTGAATTTTTATTTATTTTCAATTTCTTTGGAAACACTCTCTCCTTCCGCTGCTCCACACAGATTTTTCAGAGGCTAAATTTTTCAGTCACTTCAAGCTCAGTGTTAACTCCTCCAATAAACACAACTGAGCAATATTATTAAAATATGTCAACTCAGAAGATTGGAGACTGTTAAAAATTAGGCTTGGGGTTGATTAATGATTGTGCATTGAGTCCCCTATACAGAATTTTATTGTTGTTAACAACCATTTGATCAATAAATATGAGAGATGTCCTCTCAAAAAAAAAAAAAAAGAAAGAAAAAGAAATTGACACACAGTAACTTCTCAAAATTATTCAAGTAGTAATTAAACTCAATATTTAAACCCAGACAGTTTAGTTCTAAAATCAGTTTGCTTAAGCATACACACATTGCCTCTCATATTTCATTTATTGAATTAACACCATCAGCAAATATAATTTCTAAACAATCTTGTAGATGAGTGTGGTGTTAGAAATTTTTCAAATTTAATCAAAACAGCCCTAAGTGTTTATGTTTATTTATTATGAAAAAATGCATGTGCTTAGATCTAGGAATTCAAATAGATTTCAAAAATGTTTGACTATATATGAATTTTTAAATAAATTTGTATTAGAACATCGTTATTTTTGTTATATTTTAATGTAGTTTTTAAGTTAAATAAATAATTTAGTGTTGAAAAAAAAAAAATATGTCAACTCATCAAGAGCCAAGGAAGATCACTTGAAATCATTTGTTCTGTTTTTAAGTTTACTACGTTGCTTCCAATATTCTCAATTCTTCAAGCAAATGTTTTTGCCAAAAAGCTACTAGTCAAGCAAGTATTTTCTCTGAGCACATTTTTTTAGCTGCTGCAATCAAACACAATTTAATGAGCTCACCATTGGTAAATGGCTTTCTCTGCTTCACAAATAAGCCACTCAGCAACTTACTTTGGTTGAAGATCCATTTTCACTTTTTATTTTTATGATGAAATTCTGCTAAAATGAGATATTTCATTTTAAATGTTCCAACTTTGTTGACCATTACTATCCGGTGAGTTGGGAATGTCATGATGAATACTTAGTATAGTAATGTCAATGTATATTTGCATTTTTATAGCACATCTATAATGTCATTGCTAATAAACACAACGCTTTGTGTTTTGATAACAAAATAGTCCACCCTCTATTGTGCCCTAAAAGTGCAACATTCAAAGTCTGACTTTTCTCATTTTCTTGTTTTTACATGATGAATAACCACTGGTAACTTTCTAAAAATAAAATTGGCATAATACAATATACATATGGCACTTGAAATGCTATCATACTATTACTGTGTCACCATGATTTGCTGTGCATGCTGCAACAGTCTGAAGTGTTGAGAACACCACATACAGTCTGTCACAACTACTTAACTCTGCCATAATAGAATAAAAGCAGCTATAGAAAACATGTAAGTGAATGGGCATGGCTGTGTTCCAATAAACAAAGAAACTTGAATTTCATATAAATTTAACATGTCACAAAATGTTACTCTTTTGAATATTTTTCAATGATTTAAAGTAAAAACCATTCTTAGATCATGAGCTATACAAGATGCTGAGTAGGACTTGGCTCACAGGCTGTAGTCTGCCAACCCTTACTTTATTCTAGCTCCAACTTGTTAAACAAAGGAAGTAAAACTAATACAGACAAAGAAAAACAAGACACAATCAATAGCTTCAGTATATAGTATACATAGTACCTGACTTTATGCTAAAAACTATAAGTGTGTAAGGCTGGCTGCAAGACAATCTTTTATGAAGTCTATTTAAAATGCATATACAATACCTATTCAAATGAATTAATAAATTCATTTTTTAAATTTATGTGAAAATTTAAACATTTTAAAGCAAAGAATACCTTTATATAATAACAATATCCTGATGTGTCTATTGGTAAGTTAAAATATTCACACATTTGATTTCCTTAGAAAGTGATTTCAAGGACTCTTAATGTTTCTTATATTTTTCACTTAGTCCCATAAGGTGAGAGAACATATTTTTAATGTTCTTCCTGTCCCCCAGCATCTAGTATATTACTAAACATCACTGAAAACAATACCATAAGCTTAATTTCTTTATCTCATAAAAATTATCAATTTTTTTCAAACTATAGCAAACATCGCACCTAATGGTAAAAATTTTAAGGTTTTCCACTGAAATAAGGAACTAGACAAGGGTATCTGCTATTCCCATCTCAATTCAATATTATACTAGGCTCTAACCCAAAATAATAAGGATTTGGGGGGAAAAAATCAGTACCATCAGTCCACATGTGTGTAAAACTTTCCAGTTTTTATGTTTTCCCATATAGTTTATTATGTGAAATACTAGTAACAGTCCTGCCAAAACAATATTTGTTTCCACTGTACAATTAGGAAACTAAGGTTCAGAGAACTTAAACTGGTAATATTTGTTTCCACTGTGCAATTAGGAAACTAAGGTTCAGAGAACTTAAACTGGTTTGTAGGACAAAAAGATGGCCAGTGTGGCTGGAGCAAAAACGTAAAAAGGAGAATGGAAAGAGGTGAAGTTGGAGAAATGGACATAAACCAATAAAGCCGGGGTAAAGAATTCAAATTTCACTCTGGTTGCAATGGGAAGCCATTAGAGAACTGTAAACAGAAGAGACAAAAGATTGGATTTATAGCTTTAAAATATACTAATTAGGAAGCCATTACCATCATGCAAGCAAGAGATGATGAAGGCCTGAATCGGAACTGTAGTAGTAGTAAACAAGGTAAAAGTGGCCAGAGTCAAGATAATTTTGGAGGTAAAGACTATAGGACTTTGAAGGGGAAAGAGAAATGAATGATAAATTAAAGGAATATGGTGTCAGGATAGGGTTTTCCCCCCAAATTATTGTACTGAGGCAGGATTATATGTCAACAGAAACAATCCAGTAGAAACAATGATGCCAAAGAGAGGATAACTACAGGAAGGACTAACTGCAAGAGCCAAGTTCTTGAGATGGCCAGTGTCTAGAATCCAGAACATAAATGTAGGGCTAAGCCACAGATGAGATCAAGGTCAGTCTTCCAGAAAACCATGACAGCATACTAAGTAACAAATGGAGTCAACTTAATGTATTTGGGTGGTGGAGTAGCTCTCACCTGTTTATAACTATTTTCTCCATAAAGCTCTGAAGACTATCACGTGAGAGTGGCCAACCAAGTAGATTTTGTGGGGTTTGGTTTTTTTTGTTTGCGGCTTTTGAATTTTATTTGGTTGGTTGACTGGTTTATATTCATTTGGCTTTCGGTAGGAAGGCTGGTATTAGTGACTTGATACAAATGGCCTCAAAGAGAAACAGGTGAATTTACTAGACAACTATAACACAGGCCTGTGTAGCAGTGTTGAATGCATACCTGACACTTGCATCACAGATTTTTTAATCTGGTCAGCACGTATGATTTTCCTCTAGCAAAATTAGCTTTTCTCATACATTAAACATTTAAATGTTTTTAACCAGGTTGGGGTTTTGCCAATCATTGGGTAAGCATGTGCTTATATTTGAACAAGGCATGGTTTGCCAGACAAGTAGGATGGGAGAGGGCCAAAGGAACCAAGGGTGTCTGCAAGAGATTGTCGTTGCGCTAGACTAAATTTAGATCCTAAACTGGGTAGAAAAGTCGTGAGGAGGGCAGTCTGAAAGTCATATATGTATATGGCCCTTATTTGGATCCTGAGTCAAAATATTTTTTTAAGTGAATGACATTTATGAAATAATTGGGAATTTATTTTGTTTATATTTAATATTTTATGATATTAAGAAATCTTTTTTAGGTATACTAACGTATTGTGTTTATGTATTTTCTAAAAGTCTGCTGTGGATAGACGTATGTGGGATATACTTTCAAAATAACACAGTAGGTAGAGAACTGGATGAGGGTAAAAATGAAACAAAACTGACCATGAGTTGATGACTGTTTAGGTTGTGTAGGAGGTAGGAGATGATTCATTAGACTACTCAATCTACTTTTGTATATTTTCTATAATGAAATTTCTATAATGAGAACTTAAAACAATAAAAAAGCCACATGTAAAGTTCATTTAAAATGAAATTTGCATATTTTTGGTTAATTTAACACATAATTTTATGGCCCATAAATCTTATTTAAAATCTGTATATATGTAGGATACAGAAGGAGGTTATATCATAATTTGCATATTTCAATAAAAATAAAAGCCTAAGGGCTGTGAGGTTAAAGACAATAGTGTAACTAACCGAACAAATCAAAGATGTGAAACTATATTTTACTCCATAATAGTACAAAATTTCTGTAGTGATTAACTTAAATAAAATTTGTCTTTGTTTAAAGAAATGAATTATTTTGTTTTATGTAAACAAATTCTAAATGAGCAACATAGAAATAACACAAATGAAAATTGGAACCATCCTGATTATTCATATAACCTTCTTTATGCTTTACAGTAAACAACTCTGCAATATTTATGTCATTGCAGTACACTATTTCACAACCTGCCAATTACAAACCAATGCACAAAACCAAACATAGGTTTTTTTAAATGTACTTATAAAACTTAAAAATTACACTTACTATTTCTTTCTGTTCTCTTGGAAAAGAAGAAAATAAGCACTGTTCTAATTGTCCAGATGCTACAGAGGAAGCAAAATTCAGAAATAAAAACCATCATTAGGACAAGTGAATTAGAAGCCACATAAAATGAAAACAATTTCCAATTAGACTTAGGTAGTCCATTGTTTCCCTTTGTATTTTGAAAATCAAAAAGTACTCCTTTCAGAGACCATTAGAACTCTACCTGTGCTTTCTAAGAAGTAGTTCTCAATTTAAGAATCCATGGACCTTCTGAAGGTCCCCATGAATTGAAATTGCTTTTGTGTGCATAAGTGTATTTCTTTGGTGAGACCATTGCTTTCATCATTCAAAAAGTGGACTATGAACCTCCCAGAAGAATAAGAACAAATTACAGAATCCCTTCTTACTAAGTAAGCATCAACTCCAAACATGTCTATTCCCATGTATTGAGGGAAAAGCATGTTTTACAAATCCAGACCATTATACAAATGTAAGTTGTATAACTCTTTCCCTATTATATAACATTGGAGGGATCTTCTCTATTAAGTAGAATAAACTATTTGGAGAAAAAAAACTTTTTTACCTTCAAATAAATATTTGATAAGTGAACTTAGCTAAACATCCCCTTCCAAAGATTTTATAAGGATAATTCTTTAGGCCTTGTATTTGTAAGACATCAAAGATATTAAAATAATTAAAAGAAAATCAAAGAATTAATCCTAAACACAAGCTTACCAAGATCATCGCTTAAATTCAATGTTAGTATAACAAAAAACCTCTTTCTGCAGAGAACATGGCAAAATAAGTATATAAACATTCAGTTTTTAAAAGAAAACATTGTATCTGTACATATAATACAAATTCAGATAATAAGTATGAAAACACAATAAATCCTGGATCTTAAGGAAAATTCTAGATATCTTGTAACACAGAAAGACATGCCTCCTTATTCACACAAATCTCCTACAAATAACTGGACCAAAGTAAACATATCACATAGAGATTTATATATTTTAAGTTTTAAAAACCTAAAGTAAAACACAAAATTATGTTTCAAAACTTAAGCCATCTTTCATTGCAATATATGTAAGTGAGCTAAACAAGCAAAAGAAAAAGACTTTCAGACTGGATCATAAAACAAAACCCATACACACACACACACACACACATACACACACAAAACATATAATATAAACTGAAATCTAAAACTAAGTGTTGTTGAAGGTTGAAAATAAAACAATGGACATATGGATACTAGACAAATACAAACAAAACAAGAGTTGTGATCTTAATATCCTACAAGTTTGAATTCAAGACCCCCCAGGAAAAGTTTTAAACTAGAAAAAGCATGTAGTTTTATATTGTTAAAAAAAGATGTAATTCCTTTTCCAAGAAAAGGTGCTGGAGCACTTGGGAATTCACAGGCAAAAAAAAAAAAAAAAAAGAATCCAAATGTGAATGTCACACCTTACATAAAAACTAACTCAAAATGGATTATGAATTTAAATTTTAAATGTTAGAGGGAAAAAAAAAAACAAGGAAGAAAATCTATAGGATATATAGTTATGGAATGGTTCCCGACAAAAAAGTACTACCCACAAAAGGAAAAATTAGTAAATTTTGCTCTGCAAAAGACCCTATTAAGAAGATGAAAAGACAAATTACAAATTGGGAAAAAAATATCTGCAAACCATAGATCCAACAATGAACCTGTTATCTATAATATATAAAGAAATCTCAAAACTCAACAGCAGAAAGACTAATCCAATAAGAAAATTAAACAAAAGACATGAAAAGACATTTCACTGAAAAGGAGATACAGATGGTAAATAAGCACATGAAAAGATGTTCAACATCATTAGCCATTAGGAAAATGTAAACTAAAATCACAATGAGATATCACTACACACCTATCAGAATTATCAAAATAGAAAACAGTGATAATACAAATGCTGGCAAGGATGCAGAGGAACTACATCATTTACACATAACCAGCAGAAATGTAAAATTCTACATCTACCCTGAAAAAATGTTTGGCAGTTTCTTATAAAACTGAACATGTACTTACCATATGAATATGACCCAGAAATTGTACTCTTGGGTATATTCCCCAGAGAAATGGAAACATGTTCAGACAAAAACTTGTACACAAATGTTCATAACAGCCTTATTTGTAAAAGCCAAAAAATGGAAATTATCCAAACGTCCTTCAACAGTTGTAAGGTTAAACAAACTGTGTTACCTTAAACCATGGACTACCACTCAGCAATAAAGGAACTACTAATGCAGTTAACATCTTGAATGGATCTCAAGAATATGTTGAATGAAAAAAGTCAATTTCAAAAGGCTACATGCTATGTGATCCCATTTTTTAACAAATTATACAGAGAGATGGAAAACAGATTAGTGGAAGGCAGGGTTAGAAATGGAGTAGTTGCAGGAGGGCTGGTATGACTACAAGGGGTTAGTGAAAAGAAGCCCTGTGGTTTTAGAACAGTTCTGGATCTGAATTGTGGGGTTGTGACATAAAGCTAAACATTGATAAAATGATAAATTCAGATAATAAGTATGAATATAAAACATACACAAATGAGTGCACATAAAACTCGTAAAATCTGAATAGGTTGTGTAAATTAAACAAATGTAAATTTCCTGTTGTAATATTTTACTACAGTCATGCAAGTTGAGAAAAGCTCGCTAAAGAGTACATGGGACCTGGTAAACACCTTGGATTTTGGGGTGTTTTTTTTTGAAATTTTGTGTAAAGCTAAAATTTCAAAAAGTTTCTTCTTAAAGAATGTGTTTACAATGAAGATACAACAATTAGGAATATCTACTCATCAAAAAGTAAAACATCAACATTCATAAAGCAAATTAAAGGAAATACAGAGAGAAGTAGAAATATATTGTTATTAGGATATCAAAGACATATATGACACAATAAGGAAGTTCTCACTGAAATATTAAACACTGTTTATCTTAAAAGAAAAAAATACATGTTCAAGTATTCATGGAACACAATTTTACCAAACAAAATGACAAAAAAGTCTCAATGAATTCAAAGAAGTAGAAATATTAAACATTCTCTGAAAGCAACACAATAAAATCAGAAGTGATAACTAAGCCAAAAATCAAACACACATTTGCCACATGGAAATAACTGAAAAACTGAAAAAAAAAAAAATCATCATCTAGAAAATAACCAAAGTATATTACTACATACTAATACCTATCAGATAAAACTAGAACAATGGTCAGAAATATCATGACCTGAATACATGTACAGTATATTGTGTTAATAAGTAGGAATGAAAATAAATGTTTTAAGCATACAATTTAAGCTACAAGAATAAAATAAGCCTAAGGAAGAGAAAAAGAGAGTAAGAAATATTTTTTTTTTAGTTGATTCCTTGGGAGAAAAAAAGGCATATGGCAAACAGCTAATAAAAACAAAAAAGAATATAGAAATAAATAAAACAAGATACAAAGAAACAATAATCATAGATACAAAGAAAATTTTTAAAAAATCAATGAGAGACAATGATGACTACTGTTACAACACCATGAAAATACATTTTGAAACTGGAGAATGGGATATATATATATATATATATATATATATATATATATATATATATATATATTATTTTTAACAAAACTAACCTTGGGAGTGAGAGAAAATTTAAGATTAACTACTATTGAATTTTAAAAGTTAAGAGCTACCCTCTATAAAAAGCATCCAAGCCCAAAAGAATTCAAACAAAATACTACCAAAGCTATAAAGGACAGATAGAGGCAGTACTATTTAAAATAAAATTTTTTTTAAAAGCATTAAAAAATAAAGAAAATAAAGAGAATTAAAAAATAAGGAAAAGCTGCCACATGTTTTTATAAAACGATTACAACCAAGAAAGTAGAAATATTTCTGTAATTCGAGGTTTTAATATTGGAATTTGTATTTGATATTTAATATAAGCCATCATACCAAGATATGTAAGATAAAAAATAATTTGGCTACCTCTACAGATAATGAAACAGCATTTAACAAAACTCAACAATCTTTCTTGATTTAAAAGAAAACCAATAAAATATGAACAGCTGGAAATTTACTTAATATGATAAAATGTGTCTCAATCCTAAAGTCAGAATAATGCTAAAGAGGAAAATACTTAGAAGCATTCCCAAAGAACAACTCAAGGATGTCCACTATTTTTCTCATAACTTAACATCGCCCTTAAAGTATTGTCCAAAACAGTTAGCCAAGAAAAAAAAAATTAGACAAAAATTCTAAAAGGTGATGGCAAAATTGATATTTACAAATGATATGATTGCATACTTGGAAACTCTCAAAGAATCCACTGGAAATCTTATTGGAAACAGTTAAGACAATGATTGCAGTTGAATACAAAATTAGTAGAGAAAATCAGTATGTTCATAAATATAATCAGTTCTAATAGGACACACTAAAAACCTTTTCTTAACACATTCATCAAATCATTTCAGCTATCTTTTCTGAATGACACTGATGCTATTTGAAAGAGTATAGCATGAATTTCCCTTAAACATAATTTAGGAACTTGCACTATAAAATTATAAAGGTAAAGCGGAGGGGGAATAAGAAGTGAGGCAGAAACTTCCTCCCAAAATCACATAAAACATAAAAATACAGCAAATACAACTAATCCAGAAAAAGCGACCTGAAGAATGCAAAACAGACTGCCTACATCTGGGGAGAAAGAGAAGACCTCACAGAAAAGGGCAAATTAGCAATGCTGTGATAATGCTGCGATCCGGCCGGACTCAAGCCCTCCTCCCACCCCAGCCCAAAAGCGGGAGGAAGAGAATTGGAGCAGGGAGGGAACAGATGCCCAGGACTGCTGAATACCCAGCCCTGGAGATATGCTCTGGGTGCACAAACCCACAGTACAGGCTGCTCTGGAGATTAGTGGAGTGGAAAGCAAAGACAGGCAGAATACTTGGAGATTGACATACCAGCTGCCTGTGGAAAACAGGTATGTAAAAATTGTGCCCCTGTGACAAAAGAAAAGTGGGCGGTTTCAAAGAGTTCCCAGTATCAAGAGGGGTGCTAAAGGTACAAAAATTACACAGCGCTCACTGCCCAGGAGAAAGGGTAGGTGGACAAAATCACCCCAGCATGCTCTGCCGAACAGGTTGCGAACTCTCAGGAGATTCAGAGTGCTCCATCCCCCTGGCTAGCAACGCAGCCCCAGGTTCCCCACTGTTGAACACAAACTGCCACTCCTTCCTCTCGGCAGGCACCAGTACCACTCACCTGCTGCCCCTTGCCATCCTGCCAGGCCAGCTGGAGCGTTGACCCCACCTATGGCAGCTATCGGGGTGTAGCAAGGAGGCTCCTCCCTGCACACTCCAGCCAATGGATCTGGCAGTGGAGGCAGGGGTTACAGCCAGGAAGGCAGAAAACCCTCCCAGTTGAGCTCTGCCCTGCCAGCAGGCACTTGTTCCTGCTGCCTGCGACCCCATCCACTGCTGCAGGTGCTTGGCAGCTCCAGAGAGTAGACCTTCTGGGCACTAGAAGACACCGCCAACACAAAGTTATTATTCCATAGGGACACTAAAAAGAAAAATGAAATGGCAAAGGAATTTGGTCCAAACAAAACTACAGGGGAAAAAAAAGCCAGAAAGAGGGCTCAGAGAAACTGAAATCACCAATCTTCTTGATAAAGATTTCAAAATAAAAGTCATAAACATGCTCACAGAGCTACAGAAAAATATTCAAAATCTCAGGGAAGACTTCAACAAAGAAATAGAAACTTTGAAAAATACAGTATCTGAAATGAAACATACAATGGAGAGATTTCAAAGTAGTTTAGATGAGGTAGAGGAGACAGTAAATGAAATATAAATTAGAGAACAGGAAAACAAAGAAGCTGAAGCAGAGAGAAAAAAGGATCTCTAGGAATGAAAGAATAGTAAGAGAACTGTGTGACAAATCCAAACAGAACAATATTTTCATTATAGGGGTACCAGAAGAGGAAAAGAGAGAAAAAAGGATAGAAAGGGTATTTAAGGAAATAATTGCTGAAAAAAAATCCCCAGTCTGGGAAAGTAAATTGTCTCTCAGGCCATGGAAATGCACAGATCTCCCAACACCAAGGGACCCTAGAAAGACAACACCAAGATATATAATAATTAAAATGGCAAAGATCAAGGACAAGGAGAGAGTACTGAAAGCAGCCAGAGAGAGAAAAAAGATCACTCATAAAGGAAAGCACATCAGACTATCAGCACACTTCTCAGCAGAAACCTTACAAGCCAGAAGGAACTGGCATGAGATATTTAATGCAATGAAACTAAAGGGCCTCCAACCAAGAATACTCTTATTTGGCAAGATAAGAATGTTTTAAATGAAAACATTTAAAAATTTGAAGCAGAGATTAAATACTTTCCAGATAAAAATTGAGGGAATTCACCACCTAGAGACTGTCTCTACAGTGTATCTTAAAGGGACTGCTATAGATGGAAGCACTCTAAAGGCTAAATAGCTGTCACTAGAGAAAATAAAATGACAGTAAAGGAAGTACACCCATTACTAAACAAATGCAAAATTAAATCAACTACTTACAAAGCCAGTCAAGGGATACACAAAGAGTACAGAATATGACACCTAAATTAGTAAGAGTGGAGAAAGAAGGAGAGAAAAAAAAGGACCTTGAGATTGTGTTTGAAATAGCATAATGAGTTAAGACAGGCTGTTAGATAGTAAGGAAACTACCCTTGAACCTTTAGTAAGCACAAATCTAAAATCCACAATGTCAATAAGTACATATTTATCGATAGTGACCCTAAATGTAAATTGAGTTGAATGCACCAATCAAAAGACAGAGAGCTACAGAATGGATAAAAAAACAAGACCCATCTATATGCTACCTACAAGAGACTCACTTCAAACCCAAAGACATACACAGACTAAAAGTGAAGGAGGGATGGAAGATATTTCATGCAAATAATAGGGAGAAAAAGCAGGAGTAGCAGAACTTGTATCAGACAAAACAGATTTCAAAACAAAGAAGGACATTGCATAATGATAATGGGGTCAGTCCAACAAGAAGATATAACAATTATAAATATCTATGCACCCAACACAGGAGCACCTACATATGTGAAACAAATACGAACAGAATTAAAGGAGGAAACAGAATGCAATGCATTTATTTGAGGAGACTTCAACACACCACTCACTCCAAAGGACAGATCAAACAGACAGAAAATAAGTAAGGAGACAGAGGCACTGAACAACATATTAGAACAGATGGACCTAACAGACATCTACAGAACACTCCACCCAAAAACAGTAGGATACACATTCTTCTCAAGTGTACACAGAATGTTGTCCAGAATAGATCACATACTAGGCCACAAAAAGAGTCTCAGTAAACTCAAAAAGAGTGAAATTGTACCAACCAGATTCTCAGACCACAAAGGTATGAAACTAGAAATTACACAAAGGAAACAAAAAAGCTCACAAACACATGGAGGCTTAACAACATGCTCCTATATAATCAACAGATCAACAACCAAAATAAAACAGAGATCAAGCAATATATAGAGACAAATGAAACAACAACTCAAGAGCCCAAAAGCTCTGGATGAAGCTAAGGCTGTTTTAAGAGGAAAGAATATACGAATAACAGGCTTACCTCAAGAAAGAAGAACAATCCCAAATGAACAGTTTAAACACACAGTTAATGAAACTAGAAAAAGAACAACAAATGAGGCCCAAAGTCAGTAGAAGGAGGGACACAATGAAGATCAAAGAAGAAATAAATAAAATTGAGAAGAATAAAATAATAAAAAGAATCAATGAAACCAGGAGCTGGTTCTTTGAGAAAATAAACAGAATAGATAAACCCCTAGCCAGACTCATCAAGAAAAAAAGAGAATGTACACACATAAACAGAATAAGAAATGAGAAAGGAAAAATCATTACGGACACCACAGAAATATAAAGAATTATGAGAGAATACTATGAAAATCTATATGCTAACATACAGAACAACATATAGAACATATAGAACAACAAATGAGGCCCAAAATCAGTAGAAGGAGTGACATACTAAAGATTAGAGCAGAAATAAATAAAATTGAGAATAAAACAATAGAAAGAATCAATGAAAGCAGGAGCTGGTTTTTTGAGAAAATAAAATAAACCCCTAGCAAGACTTATCAAGAAAAAAAGAGTGTCTATACATATAAACTGAATCAGAAATGAGAAAGGAAAAATCACTATGGACACCAAAGAAACACAAAGAATTATGAGAGACTACTATGAAAAATTGTATGGTAACATGATAACCTAGAAGAAATGGACAACTTTCTAGAAAAATACAACCTTCCAAGACTGACCCAGGAAGAAACAGAAAATCTGAACAGACCAATTACCAGCAATGAAATCCACCTGGTAATCAAATAACTACCTAAAAACAAAACTCCTGACCCAGATGGCTTCACAGCTGAATATTATCAAACATTTAAAGAAGAGATAATATCCATCCTCCTCAAAGTTTTCCAAAAAAGTAGAACAGGAGGGAATGCTTCCAAACTCAATGAGACCAGCATCACTCAAATACTAAAACCAGACAAAGACACCACAGAAAAAACAAATTATAGACCAATATCCCTGATGAACATAGATGCAAAAATACTCAACACAGTATTAGAAAACTGAATTAAAAAACACATCAAAAAGATCATCCATCATGACCAAGTGGGATTTATTCTAGGGATCCAAGGATGGTACAATATTCAAAAACCCATCAACTTCATACACCATATAAACAAAAAGGACAAAACTCACATGATCATGTCAATAGATGCTGAAAAGGAATTTGACAAAATTCAACATCCATTCATGATAAAAACTCAACAAAATGGTTATAGAGGGTAACTCAACATATATGGCCATATATGACATACCCACAGCAACATCATACTTAAAAGCAAAAAGCTGAAAGCTTTTCCTCTACAATTGGGAACAAGAAAAGGATGCCCACTCTCACCATTTTTATTCAACATAGTACAGGAGGTCCTAGCTACAGCAATCAGACAACACAAAGAAATAAAAGACATCCAGATTGGTAAGGAAGAAGTTAACTGTCACTGTTTGCAGATGACATATTATATATAGAAAACCCTAAATATTCCACCAAAAATCTATGAAAACTAATAAATGAATTTAGCAAAGTTTCAGGATACAAAAGTACTACACAGAAATCTGTTGCATTCCTATATACTAACAATGAATTAGCAGAAAGAAAAATCAGGAAAACAACTCCATTCACAACTGCATTAAAAAGAATAAAACACCTAGGAATAAACGCAACCCAGGAGGTGAAAGACCTATACCCTGAAACTACAAGATACTAATAAGAGAAATTAAAGACAGCACCAATAAATGTTAATACATCCTGTGCTCATGGATAGGAAGAATTAATACTATCAAAATGGCCATCCTGCCTAAAGCAATCTACAGATTCAATGCAATATCTGTCAAAATACCAACAGCATTTAGAACTAGAACAAATAGTTCTGAAATTCCTATGAAACAACAAAAGACCCCAAATAGCCAAAGCAATTATGAGAAGGAAGAACAAAGCTGGGAGAATTACACTCCCTAACTCCAAACTCTACTACAAAGCCACAGTAATCAAAACAATTTGGTGCTGGCACAGTAGCATACCCACAGATCAATGAAACGGAATAAAGAGCCCAGATACAAACCCACACCTATATGGTCAATTAAGGAGCCATGGATATACAACTGGGGAAAAACAGCCTCTTCAACAAATGCTGTTGGCAAAACTGGACAGCTACATATAAGAGAAAAAAATTGGATTATTGTCTAACTCCACACCCAAAAGTAAACTCGAAATGGATCAAAGACCTGAATCTAAGTTATGAAATCATAAAACTCTTGGAAGAAAACATAGGCAAAAATCTCTTGAATATAAATATGATCAACTTTTTCCTGAACACATCTCCTCGGGCAAGGGAAACAAAAGCAAAAATGAACAAATGGGACTACATTAAACTAAAAATCTTCTGTACAGCAAAGGACACCATCAGCAGAACAAAAAGGCATCCTACAGTATGGAAGAATATATTCACAAACAATTTATCTGATAAGGGTTTAACATTCAAAATATATAAAGAACTCACATACCTCAACACCCAAAAAACAAATAACCCAATTAAAAAATGGGCAGAGGATCTGAAAAGACACTTCTCCAAAGAAGAAATTCAGATGACCAACGGGCACGTGAAAAGATGCTCCACGTCGCTAATTATCAGGGAAATGCAAATTAAAACCACAATGAGATATCACCTCACACCAGTTAGGACAGCCAACATCCAACAGATAAGAAACAATAAATGCTGAGGAGAATGTGGAGAAAGGAGAACCCTCCTACACTGCTGGTGGGAATATAAATTAGTTCAACCATTGTGGAAAGCAATATGGAGATTCTTCAAAAAACTAAAAATAGAAATACCATTTGACCCAGGAATTCCGCTCCTAGGAATTTACCTAAAGAAAACAAAGTCACAGATTCAAAAAGACATAGGTAATCCTATGTTTATCACAGTACTGTTTACAATAGCCAAGAATATGGAAGCAACCTAAGTGTCCATCAAGCCAGGTGGAGAAAGACAAGTACCAAATGACTTCCCTCATTTGTGGATTATAACAACAAAGCAAAACTGAAGGAATAAAACAGCAGCAGACTCACAGACTCCAAGGTCTGTGGGTGCTGGGAAGAGAGCGAGAAGGAGATTAAAGGGATTAAAGGGAATGCACTATAATTAGCCATCACAATATAGGTAAGTCACAAGGAAGGTAGTAAAGGCAGTACAGCACAGAGAAGACAAGTAATGAGTCTATTAGCATCTTACTACACTGATGGACAGTGACTGCAATGGGAGGTGGGGAGGTGAGGACTTGATAATATGCGTGAACATTGAAACCACAATGCTGTTCATGTGAAACTTTGTAAGATTGTATATCAATGAAACTTTAATTTTAAAAAATGTATAAAGGTGTATTAATAGGAAATACTTGGAGCCTGAATATAAAAGAACCACACTTTAAATACAGTGAACATTTTTAGTCCTTAATATTCAGTGATTTACTGTACCAAGGTAAAAATGCTAAAAGTTAAAATATAGAATACCTAAAAATTAACAAATATAATCAAACCTTCCTCATACTTTACACTAAAGGATTAACATTCCATAAACCCATGATGGTTTTCCACCAACCTTCATATGTGAAGCACTTTTTACTTTTCATCCTTTCTGCCAAACTTATTCTCCTTCCAACCACATAAATCCTATCCAATTTATTGAAATGTTTACAGATGAGATTAGTAATATACCAAGTTAAAAATAAAAAGACATATGGGTCTCAATATTTATAACTATGTAGACTATTTTGTCCATTTATTTAACCATCAAAGGCTTGAGCAAGAATTACCTTCACATTCAGACAAATAGCAAGGATTTGTTTTGGTATAAGGAATAAGGCAGAAATCAAGCTTTACTTTATTTTATCATCTTTTGAGTTTTAATAATAGTTTATCTATTTAGTACAAACTTTTCTGCTTTGTCAAATGCGTTTGACTCACAAGCTTTGGGACTTAACCCTATAAGATAACCAGTCAACAGTTGTAATTATGAGTTAACTTAAGAGAGTGAAAAACAAGATCTGACTGCATTGCTACATGTCCACGCACACTTATCAATGCTGTTTCTCCCAAGTCTAACTTTGGGATGGAAGGGGGCCATTTCTGCCTAATTTCTTTTCTTTTAATTTTTTTTTTATCTTTTTTTTTATATATATAATTCAACACAATTTTCCCCCAATGATTTGAAGTGTTATCTTTATCATATATTAAAAAAAAATACATAAAAACCCTTTTGGGATTTATTTCTGGATTCTTATATCCCTTTCTTTGGTCTGTTTCTCTCTTTAAAGACTATATCCAGCTTTAAATTAATGAAGTTTTATTATGCATTTGATGGCTTATAGACCTCTTCTTCTCCTCCCTCTCCTTTTTTAGAATTTTCAAAATTATTCTTATGCGCTTATTTTTCCATTAAAATTACAGAGTAAGTGTGCCAAGATTTTTAAAGTATTGTTGGTATTTTTATTGTGAGCACACATTTTTAGATGAATTTAGGGTGAACTGTTCTCATTACAATCTGAGTTATCCCATTCAAGGATAGGATTTGTCTCTGAATTATGTCTCAGTTCAATAGTTCTTTAAGTGCAAAAATCTGCCAAGTGAATATCTACCAATATTTAAATATCTAACAATATTGGAAAAGAGATGCTTGCAAAATGCTACCAAAACTAAAAGTATGCTCCCTGAGTATCAAGAGATGTTCACAGATACCTTCTCCTTTGAAAGCCACTATAGTTGATGAGAAATACTTTATATTCTTAGCAGTACCATGAAACAAATGTTTAACTTTCCTCTAAAGTTACAAATTATGTTTATCAACCTAGCTGGATTGAGGAAATAGCTATTATGAGTTATTTGGAAGGAGGGGGAGGGATAGGCATAAAAATGTTTAAGATCAAAGCCCTATCCGCAAACGGCTTTCAATTTAAGCAGAAAGACAAGAAAACATAAGAAACAAGGACACCTTTCTCAATTCCTTTGCTTAAATTTTTCCCCCACAACCCCATTAAGAGGCAAACACAGACACGCAGGGAAAATATGGCGAAATCCTCTTGGAAGTGCTATATTTTATGCTAACAGTTTCTGAAATAATCTTTAGATTATTTAGATCATCCCATTCTAGAGACTGGAACTTCTATAAAGTTATAATCTGTCAGAATAAGATATCCAGGAGTAGAAGTCTATAAGATTGCTTGTAGAGTTAGTTAAGGATAGAGATAAAGCTTAATGGTTGTTCACTCTTAGAAAATGAACCTACTCCCAAGGCAATGCATAATGCCACCCAAACCTTCCCTCACTATGGAGCACAGCCTTAATGACTCCTATGAAATATGTTTAGCATTTAAATTATAATTTCAATTTCAGAGGGATATAAATATATTATTGAATCTGAAAGGCAGAAAAACAATAGGTTGGAATCACTCCAAGTTCCTCTGTATTACATCCTGAAAAGAAGACAAATAAAATCTCAAAGCATCCTATATAGAGTATTGATATTCTACCATAAAAGATTTTGGAATAGTTATGATTATGAAATAGTTATACAAGTTTTTGGAATAGTTATGATTATGCAATATATGCTCAGTCCTCAATCCATAAAACCTCTCTGTCCAGTAAAGGCATTGGGGAAACTTGGAATGCAGTGATAAGCAGTCATTTTTTGCAGTTATTACATAGATTTTTAAGCTTTATAATCAATGTAGACAGTGATCAGTACAAAGCAATACATTATAATGCTCTTTCTGCCTCTATTTCTTTACATAAACTGTTTCCAAAAGAAAAAAGTCCAGGGATAAGCCTAGGCAATAGATCACATTACACACAAAAGAAAATGTCCTGTGGTAAGTCTTCCTTCTATATACAGCACTCACTTTCACATTGTGTATTTTATTTCATGCTTTTTTGATTGTCATCAATCTGAAGGACAATTCTATTCTTTGTTGGATAACTGGTCTACTCTTCCAAAAGCGAAGAGCTCACTGAAATACAAGCTGCAGCAGTTGAGAACCAGGTCACAAATGTGAATGAGACAAAGTGAGAAATGGTTCTGTAGCTTAACAAGCCAAGAAAAACTAGATGCAGGTGACGCAAAACAGGCAGGAAGATACAGGAAGGATAATAAAGTTTCCTTCTGAAAACAGTAGATCAAACTGAATTTAAAAATATACCTAACACTAAACACTAAACAAATAAAAAATGTTTACTATAGTAGTCCCAAAGAAAAAGATCCCACCCCTGCCAAATGTCAAACCAAAAAACCTAAATATCACCCTGATTCCTTCTTTCCCTTTACCTCCCATTCCCTCCCTTCAAGTTGTCTGTTTTACATTCAAAATATCTCCAAGTTATCTATTCATCTCCACCACTAAATTGAGAAGTCCAATCCATCTTCATCTTTAAATTTCTACAACAGCCTGCTAGCTGAGCTATTTATACACTGTCCTCTTATTCAGTCTCCACAAGGCAGCACAAGTGATCCTCTTAACTTAAATCTCATGCCATTCTTTGACTAAAACCTTTACAAGCTTACCATTTCACCCAAAATGAAATTCAAATTCCTCACCATGACCCTCCACTATCTACATCCTGCCTGATTCTGCGAGCTCACCTTGTTATCACTCTTTCCAACCATCACACACTCCACATATACCTACCTTCTTGACCCTAGAATAAATCATGCTCTCAACTACTTTAGCCTTTGCATTTTCTGTCCCCTCTTCTTAGTTGATCTTCCCTCAACTCTTGGACTTCTGTTTTGGTTTTTAGGATTTGAAGAACACATTGATTAAAAAACTCAAAACAATACCAAAAAGTATATGGAAAGAAATAACTACTTAAAATCATACCACATAGAATTACCATTAATATTTAGAGGATAATCCTTTCCTACATCTCTCTATGGATATATATGCTATTTTATAGCATATATGTAAACACTTTCCATAAATTCCAAGTCTTTCCATGCTAGTTCTTTTTCATAATTTAGCTATCAACTCAAATACCACCTCCTCAAAAAAGGTCTTCTTGGACCATCCTAAAGTAGATAATCCCTCTCTATTGCATCATCCTGTTTATTTTTTCATTGCACTTAACTCTCTCTTAACTATGTTTATTTACATGTCTCTCATTTTTTGTCTGTCCAAGCCCAACATAAGGTAAACCCCATGAGGGGCAAAGATCTTGCCATTACTTTATCAATCACTAGGGTCTAGCTCAATACACAATATACTGAAGGTATCCAATATTTACTGAATGAATAGATGATGGCTGATTAACATTTATTAACTGCCAAATCCTAAATTTATATCTCCCATTCAAACTCCTCTCCTTAGCTTCATACTGCTTAACCATCCCACTTGGCAGCTCTACCTGGGAAGAATACAGGTATTTTGGATCAGCAAACCTGTGACTCACCAAATCCTCCTCATGTTGTTCCCTGTTTAGATCCTCTGTTTATATAATCAAACAGTAATCTAGGCACTGATATGAAGGAACTTTGCAGATATGATTAAGTATTATTATTAAGTATCAGTTGATTTTTAAGATGGAGAGATTATCCTGGTGGGTCTGATATAATCAGATAAGTTCTTAAAAGCAGAGCTTTCTTCTGGCTGAGGACAGAATAGGAGGTCAGAGAAATGCAGCACAAGTTGGTGAACAACCTGATTGAGCCTAGGAGAATACTGCTCCCCCAGAGACTCCAGGTAAGACCCCAGGCCAGCTGATAACCTTGACTTAGGCCTGTGAGATCCTAAGCAGAGAACCCAGTCAGGACTTCTGACCTACACAACTATGATATAATAAATGGATATTGTTTTAGCTATTAAACTTGTGGCAACAATAGAAAATGAATACAAAGACCCTTCCCTGAACCCCACCTCCACCCCAGGCTGTGTTAGGGCCCCTATTAAATGCTCGCATAGCATCTGGCACTTCTCTTTCATAATATTCATCACACTTATTAATGTATGCAGTCAAAGATCTACAGGGATTTTTTTTTATTTCTGTGTACCTTATGCCATTATAATACAATGTCTACACAACTGGTACCCATAAACAGTACCAAAATGATTTTTGACTGAATGAACACATTTTTTATTCAATTGTCTCTCAAAATTGTCCATCACAGCACACCTCTGGTGAAATACTAAATATTAAACTGTCTCTATCAGGGTCAGTTGCTTTATAGCAGTGATCGAAAAGAGGGGAAAAGAGGCGGGATGAGTAGAATATACTCAGAATCACTGAAGCAGTTGTTCTTTTTCTTTTACTTGCCACTACCCACAATTGGAAATGCCCACTCCTTGCCTAATACCCCTAGGGGAGCAGGACCATCTCTTAGAGAACCACAAAAGATTGTGATACAGAGCCATTATTTTCAATGTCACTGGGTTATATTCCTCAGGTATGCTGGGCTGTAAGTAAAGACTTAAAACAATTGTTTTACTTTTTTAAAGAAATATTTTTTAAACTGCAAAAAAAAATGCAAATTTATTCAATCTGAGAAATTACTATTTCATACTAAAAGAGACTGAATACATTAAAAATATCTGGTCAGAAGGGGAAAAGTCAACAAAAAGAACAATTTACTTACATCAGTGGGAAAGCAAAAAATGGGAGTGTCATGGCAAGTCTCGCCGTAAGTTCATCAGGAAGATACCACAAGTATACAATTAAACATGTAAACAGATAAAGAACTGAAGAGTAGAGAATTAATCTTCCAACCCATAATTTTTGTAATCTCTGATTTTTTTCCCTAAATTCTTCCAATACTTGAATTTCCTGTTAAGAAAAAATTGTTCTATATTATTAAATCTCAAAGTTCATAAGGAAATAAAAATGTTAACAACTTTCAACATGCTAGAGAGAAAGACCTTTACATAGGAAGAACTTCACATAGAAATAACTCTTAAAATTCAATGAAATATAACAGCTTAATATTTAAAACAGAACATAATATGAAAAAGAAAACCAAAACTAAAGTTTCAAATATATGAAAATGCCTATTTTTACAAACTGCTTTTTAAATACAAAATTAAGATACTATTTTTAACTTAACAATTTGCAAAGATCAGAGGTATGAAACTGGCATCAATAAACAGTATTTAAGTCAAACAAGTAATACTTCTCCCTGTATACCCTAAAAAAATATTAACTACAAAAAGAATTAATAAAACTTGAAACAGTGATCCATACTAAGTTATTTCAACTTACTTATCACTCTCAAATTCCCAAAAATAACCATTTTTGGTAATGACAGAAAGAATAAAAAGCTGTCAAGTTTGCCAACTGATAAAAATTGTTGCAAATTATTTTATGAACTACTTTATCCTATCTGTAACATTGATTCACAACACTCAGTAGATCTAATTTCATTCTAACAGGCTCTATTACTTGATACAGACTTCATAAGTCACTGATGTTGGATTTTTTTGAGATCATGCAACATTAAAGTTCTCAGACTTATTCTATATCATCCAAAAACATATGGATCTAAATTCGTAACAGATCGAATCTCAAAAATAATATATACTAAAATAATATTTATATAACACCTAAGATGATTTAAAACACCCCAGAGCCAAAGAACATACCTTTTCTATATTTTCCAGAACTTCCACTGTCGAAGGTTTTGTCTGTTACAGAAATAAGAGACAGCATTAAAACTTGTTACTGCAAACTTAGAAACAATTTGATTTACATTATAATATTTTAATCCAAAATAAATTTTTTTCAAATGCTGTCAAGCAGAATGTATTCCTATTCATTTATAAATGAGATTTAGATTTGAATAAAAACTACAATTATAAACAGAACATAAGATTAAATAAACATTTTCCTACTTAGTACTTTCAACTCTGATAGCTCAATTTCTACCATTCTTAACCCCAATAAAATACATTTTTATAGAAAAAAACAAATTTTCTTCTAAGAAAAAGTTTCTTAGATATGACTATTCAAAAGAATTCAAGTATTAAAAAATTCAAAACTGAAGATGATCTGATTTGCTATTGCTAAAAGTTCACTTAGGACCTGGAAGTCAAAATCAATAGGCTAACTTCATTCTGAATTCCTAAGATACTTCTCTGAAGAGCAGATTTTAAAATAGCATCTAAGAATACTCCATTATAGCAGAGCTTGTTTGTCAGATATTTTTATACCACAAAGAATAAAAACCGGCCAAAATGGCTCATATAACACTTGAGAAAATATTTACCAATTATATACTCAACAATGTAAGAGGTAATGAATATCAATTCATTTTAGTTCCCACAAGAGTTGTTAACATTAGGTTGAACCATATGAAATTGCTGTTTATGTAAGTCAAAGCTGTTGGATATTGGCAATTTCATATGGTTCAGCCTAACAAGAAAGACAAAGGAAGAATAGATAAATTTGATCCTCAGACAGAATAGTAATAAGGTTTTAAAGAGGAGTGGAGGTTAATATAATGCCGATTCAAAACAAAGCAGTCCCAGAGGTAGTCCAAAAACTAGATCATGTACTAAGTATTGCTAGATTCCATTACTATGGTAAAAAGGAGTAAAAAAATAAGCATAGTAGTTGGTTCAAAACTACATTATCTCCTCTTATATTAGAAAAAAGCATTTATCAATATATTTTACATTGTCTAGCTCTAAATACTTCCTCTAAAGGCCTAATCGATAAAATCAAACTGCATTTTTAATTCTGTTAAACCTATAATTTCTCAAAGAATATTTAGTGTGACTTCAGTAAATATTTGTGAAAAGCTTTAGGCTGGAACATACAGCCTATAAAAACATGAGTATTGTACAAAAAAGTACTTAATTGTAACCATACTTCAAAACATTTCAAAGATTGAAATTTAGGCAGTATGAGAAGAAAACAAGAAAAGATAGCCATTTGTATACAAATACCTATAGAGAGAAATAAAAATAATTCATAAGTCAAAGTGAAATAATTCTATTGAACTGATACATTAAACACCTATATAGCAAGAAGAACTATTACAGTCCAAATAAAAAACTAATTCATAAGGAAGAAAAAAATTAAATAGAGTTAGGGATAATATCTTACTACTACTTAAGTCTACACTACAAAGGAGACTTTTACAAATATAGCATTACGTGACACTTTTATATTAAACTAAGAATAGGCTGTAAAGAAGAGTAGCTTACCCTCCATCGAGAAAATAATCCACCCATCTTTTATTTGTAGAAACTGGGCACAGTGATAAATATCATCAATTGTCCAAAGGAATTCACAGCTAGAAATAAAGCAAGTATTTAAAAATTTTAAGTTATACATACAGCATACCCACTATAAAATGTAACTGTTGCAATACTGCCTAAAATACTATAAAATATTAATTTCCTTGGACTCCATTACATGAAATTTTAATTCAAACAGTTTTGGGATAGAGTCTACCTTTTATGAGATCCTTTCTTCCAAGCCAGGATATATTTAAAAGTGAAAATAAAACTAGAAAGGCTTTTTAAATGGCAAGGCATTTTAGAAGTGTATATTCTTACTACTTTGCAATTTTCTATTCTTTAAAGTAAGACTCCTATGTTGTTCTTGTAAGAAAAGTTTTACTTACAACTTTCATTCTACAAGCTTAAATACAACCATTTCTACCATTCAGCTATGTCCCATCGAAACTAGTTATTTGGAATAAGGGATATTTTACAACGTTTAGAATAACATCACCTCACAAGCAATAATAGAAAGCAAATGGAATTTTGAGTAAGAAAATAAGGGTGACAAGGCTAACTGTGACCCTGAGCAAATCGCTTAATGTTTCTGAGCCTTAACTTTCATTTCTGTAAATTAGAATTAATAATGGTACCACTTTGCTCAGGATAATCTTCATTATTAACATTTTACAGATGAGAAAATTAAATGAAAAAAGGTTTAGTGATTTGCACATTGCTCAGAAGAAACATGGCCCAAAACCACTCTATCTTCAGACTTCTGGTCTGTTCACTACTTTTCAACACCCAAATAAACATTTTTCTCTGAAATTTTGTCTAAGTCCCTCAAGTTAGTTGACCTTCACGTCAGCTAGCTGTATATCCCCTTCTTCCAGTTGTTTTTCTATGACTGTCTAATGTGTTATAATTTTATGATATGTATGAAAATGTATCAGCAATATTACATTATTAATCAATTTACCAATCAATAACTATATAAACTTTTATTCTCTTAAATTGAAAGAGTAAAGTATACTTTCAAACTTACATATTTTTACCAGGTTACATATTACACCAGTAGTCTGTCAATGTATAAAACTACTTCATTTCCACACAAAAAAGTTAGGCCATAATTCTTACACATTTTTTAAACCATAAATGTAATCACTAAATAATGTCACTTTCAACTAAGTACACTCACTCTGCAACATTATTTATAGATTGGAATTAACATGAGGCATACCTACCTTGGACTTTCTCGGTTAGAGAAGTAACAAAGAGCATAATTTTTAAATACTTTCACAAAGTGATTTTTTTAGGAACAGAAATACCTATATCTATCCTGAAAACATCTAAAGTTTATAAATATAATGAATATCAAAAGCCACAGTTAAGTTGCAATCTAATTATTATTAATCATTCCATATTAATTCAGTATTCAAATTTCTAAAATGCAGTTGGAAGAAATTCAGGAATTCTAATGAATAAAAGTATATATAAATTTCTGAGTTAAGAAAACCGTATCTTAAAATCTTAAGATGCTAAAAATAATCACCAAGAAAGGTGATCGGGGAGGGTAGATGAATCTCTTAAAACTATACATCATCCATTGCTTGTGGAGCTTTTATTTGTGTACTGGGTCCTTTTATATGTCTTATCATGAGTTGACATAAAACATTTTGATTGGTTAAAATAAAAAAAAAGAAACTATACATCACCCCTCTATTTTGTAATTAATGCATGGTGTCTAGCACAATATTTTGTACACAACTGACATATACATTTTGGTTTATAACAAAGCTACATGACTCCAAGTTAAGTTTGTAGCCATCACAAATCAGATTTTTTTAGTATATGAAATTAATGATGATAACACCAGTTAAACACTTGATAAACATTTTATCTCTAGCAGGCCTTAAAACAAATGTTTTACATGAATTTTACCATCTAGATACTAACATGACTCCATTTTACAAATAAGGAAACAGACTAGGGAAGTAGTTTGCTAGGATCTCAAAGATGTTAAGTAGCAGAGCCAGACACAACATTTTAGTTTTTATTTATTATAAAGCAACCAGTTATTCCCAGTAATACAAAATCAGAAATAAACTGTTTTATATAGATTAGATTGGAAATTTACATATTGAATGTATAAAAGTACCTTTGACACTTTCAAATAGCTGGTAACAGAGCTACTGAAGTGGAAAGTGAGTTATAAACACAAGAGACAGTGTTAGTACGGTGCTTCATATAGCCTAATTCCTTTATTTGAATGCTTAAAACTGCACGGTAGAGAAGCTAAATGATTTGTCAAAATCATGTAGCTCCAGCTAGGGGCAGAACTATACTAGAAGTTTTCAAGTACTGCTTTTACTTGTTTACTGCATATCACTTTTTAGATAAGTATACGAAAGATATGCATAATATTGCAATTAATACAACTTTGACATTATTTGCTTGGAGAATTGTTGTGGTGCTAATGAAACAAACTACAGCTTCACCTTTAAGATCCTTGAAGCAGAGGATTGATTATGCTTACAATTGTCCTCTAAAATGACATTAGGGTAATAGTCATTAAATGCCATATCCATGCTTTGAGGTTCATAATCAAAGAACTCGTCAACCCTTATTGTTCCAGTAATTTTCCTATCAAATTATGGAATTTGTTAAAGAAACTGATGTACGGTAATGCACCTGTAACCATAGTACTTTCTAACAGGTAAGAAAGTATAACAAAATTAAATAGATCAACTATTTCTTTATAGCTTTAATTTCATACCTCTTCTATTTTCAAACACTTTTTCCCCCTTCCCACCCAAACATCTTAACTCCAATTCCTGTAGCCCATTAGCTACTATGAAACCATGGGCAAATAAGTTATTTAACTTCACAGTTACTCAGTATCTTCATCTGCAAAAGAGGGATAGTTAAGGACCGTCTTAAATGGTGAAAGGCAAAAATGACATTATGCACTCTAAAGTATTTACAACAGTGTCTGACAACTACTGATTTCCCAATACAAATTGCTATTCTGACTGCTGTGGTTCTTACTATTTTCTAGACCCTCTTCCAACATGTGGAAAATGCATGGGAGTCAAAAAGCTAGCATATCTTTCTGAAGCACAAATGAATTTTTTTGCCCTTGAGTGGACAGATGGCTCAATCTCAGGTGTCTTACCCCAAGAACTCTTCCATGAACATGGGTAGAGGCTCTTCCACTCTGATATCACAATGGAACCTGACATGACCTTAAGAGCTATTGTGTTTTTCCATGAATAATAATGCCCACCTTTATTATTTAAATGTTTTCTGTTAATTGCTATTCACACTCAGTTTTGGGTGTCAGAATTTAAAATTCTGGGGCATGTTATTGTTAAATTTTCAGCTCACTTCAATTAACATTAAAGTAATGGTGAAAAAAGGGTCTGGATTCAAAATATGGCTCAAGCACATATTAGTTATGTGATCTTGGATAAATTAAATTCCCTAAGTCTCAGTCTCTGCATTTATAAACTGATGAAAATACCTACACTTCATAGAAGTGTTGTATAAATGAAATTATGTATCATTTGGCACAATATCCAACAAAGAGTAAGTACATAATAAATTGTAGCCATTATTATTACTATTACCAGAAAGTATATGTAGTACAGACAATACTTCTCATATGGAACATATTTCTAAGTTCTTATAAGAACCTGTTTCATAGTTTTATAATTGGAAAACAAAATTACAGTTTGTATTTTAGCTGAAATTGTATTGCTCTCATTTCTCTAGAATAAAAATATAAAGCAAAATATTCTGTAGACTCTTCCTTAACCTTGTAGGTCTTTAACAGCAAAGGAAGTTTAATTTTTGTTTATCAAGTTCCAAACAAGTAGAAACTATTCAATTCCCATCAACAGTATCTCCATAACATATTGCACTATTCAACTGAAGATTAAAAGTGACATGTTTTAGAACTCTTTCAAATATCCTAATTGAAAAGGCAATTCTGAAATATTCCGAACCACCATATTTATCGCTCAAAATAAAATTACTGTAAAGAAGCACCTCTAAAAGTACTTTTATTATATGATAATGAAGTTATGGTCTTCATGGTATGTCAATGTTCACTCTGAACTAAATACTACCAAAAAATGACTATTTGACTAGAAAGACTTCTATATGAAATCATACGTTTGATAGTCATATACCTTCTTCCTTTTCTTAAATTCTCTTTCAAGTTAATAATATATAAACACTGTATATTTAGTAACAGCATCTATTGATCTCAGAAGATGACAGAGAAACTTAAAATTCTTATTTTAAATGTACCACTCTTTTTTTAAAAAATGTGTTTAAAATCAACTTAGTCCTCCTAAAATGGAACTATGGGGGCTGCTGAGGACAAGTGATTAGCATTCCCTGCCAATCTGAATATATGCCTGTAACCAAGCTGACTTCACACCCACACAAACCGCTGCTGCCCAGGCCCCAGAGAAAGGCGGTAACAGTCGACATTAGAAACAACAAACCAGGAGTCAACTGGGAAAAGCAGAACACGGAAAACAGTGAATCACAGGTTTTAGTGCTGTGAGGGCACCATCAGCAAAACTGAGTTGACCAATCCCAACTCTCTCTCAATCCCCATACACAATATTAAAGAATTAAAACTATTGGCAGTTTAGATATGCTCTTCTTCTGCCATGCCTGTGGCACCTACGAAACCACGCCCTTCTCTCCACCCCTTTTACTCCCCACCGACCCTCAAACAAGGACAGCGGCTGGAGGCTTCTCTAAATAGCACCTAACCCACGCCCGCACGCCTGGGCCGAGCAGCATGACACTGACAGTTTTCGGTCGCTCGCGATCTTTCCAACTCGTGGCGCCTCCGCATTACTCAGGGAAAGGAAAGGGCAGAACACTCACAGCGATAGTTTAACGCCGGACCTTTTGCCTCTTCGCTACGACATAAATGGGCCAAAGAACCGATGCTCAGCCCAACCCAGTCACCACCCGAAACTCCGAGAACGGAGCTGGGGAACCACCACCCACTGGGGGGTCAGAAAGGGGCCTCTACCACTCCAGAGCCACCCCTGCCACTGTGCTGGGAAACTAAGGGGACCAGGCAGCGAGGTTGGGTCAAGGCGCAGCCCGACAGCAGTTCGAGCAGCCGCCGCCCCACAGCCCTTAGGCCACTCGGCAAGGGGCGGAGGCGCCTGCAAGAGGCGAGCGCGGGAACCGGGAGCGTATTTCCAGGAAAAAGCTCAGCGCGCATCCCCTCTGCCGAGCCCTCCCAACTGTCCTCAATTGGAGCACTCTACCTTCAAGCAGCGGGCAGAGCCAGGCGCTGGCGTCCACCTCTGCCGGCTCCGGCGGCCACCAGGCAGCCTGCTTCCGAAGCAGGCAGCAGCCGCCGCTGACGGAGCTTTGGGCCCGGCCACCTCCTTCCCATCAAACCCCGCGCTCGCACCGCCAGCCAATAGTCGCCACCACCGGCGCGCCGCTCCCCCGTCACGTGACTGAGACCAGGGCGGGCAGTTGGGATCCGCGAGTCGGGCGTGTATCTGGAGGTCCCTTCCCCTCTGGCATCCACTGCCAAATACGGCGCTCGTCGTTGCTTCTGAGGTGTACTGACATTTACCAGGGCTCTTACAATACAGTTACTTCGTACTCTTCCTCTGACTCCTTTTCTTTTAAAACCTGTTCTGCCAAGTCTCACTGGAGAAAGAAAACCCTGAAATTGATCCTGATGGTCCCAGACCACGGAGAGAGAAGAGTGGGCTTGAGGGTGGAGATGAGTGTCTGGAAAGGAGTCCGCCCTGAAGAGTCCAGAATCAGCTATCATCCATCCCGGCAGCAGAGCATACACTACACAGCTTAGAGGAGAGCAGTCCCCAAACAAGCCAGTGGAGAGAATTCAGCCTATAACTCCAGGAACGCTTGCGGCTTTGTGGACGTCAAAAAGGTTACGTGATGACTGGACGCTTACCTCACCGGTGTGTGCTAAGCTTCAAATGCCAACTAATGTTGATTTCAAACCCATGGATAACTACATAAGCTGAGTTTTCATAAAATTCGTACTTCAAGAATACACACTCCCTTTACGTGGGCCCATGAATAAACTTCCTAGGCTCTATTTCCCTACAATTTGAAACATTGGCCAACGAGCACTAAATTTCCTAGTCAACTGAGAATGACAAATCTAAATAACCAATGATACTTATACCATGCAAGATAACACGGAGTAGGGCTGAGAAACTTGAGCAAAAGTTTTTATCATGTTTTATCCCTGTGACGTATTTTAGCCCTGTGTGCAAACATTTTTCATGGAATTTTTCTGTTTTATCTATTTACATAAAACATTTTAAAATAAAATTTTGATGACTTTTAAAGAGTATAACCGTTTTGATAATGCATCATTTAAACTTAGACAATGCGAACAGTTAAAATAGGAAAGGAAACAGCACAGTTTCTAGTTGGTAAGAGTAATTTATACTGGAAGGTAACACATAATTCACTGTAAAGTTGTTTGTCCTAACTGCTAAAATTTTTAGTTACAGCTTTGTAAACCTGAAAGGATGAAAGGAAGAGAACCAAAGTTTACTTATGTACCTGCTAGGTCTTGCACTTTACAAATCTAGAAGAAAATGAAAAAAATATTTCACCTTTTTTGATATGGAAGTTTAACCATTTTTTTACATTTGCTATTTCAAAATATTTTTTTAAAACTGTGCAGTTAGGCAAATGCATCTTCTCAGGAAGATCTCCTTTCCTAAGAAAACATAGAAGAAATGTTTTCCATTTTCCAATGTTTTGTTCTCTAGCTTTAAATGAGCCATCAAGGACTATTGTAAAGGGCAACAAGCAAACAAACAAACAAAAAAAACAGGAGGGGGGATAACAGAGATGAGCTAGCTGGGTGTAAGAGATTCCAAAAACCTAATCCTGAGACAAAATTTCCTGGGTAACTGCTCTAGAAGAGGAGTTGGCCTGGCAAGGGGAGGGAGAGAAGTATTGAATCATTAACTCTTTTAATCCAACAACTTTTTAAGGTATCATTTTTCAAATGAGGAAATTGAAAAGTAGAAAGATTCTGTACATTGTTGAAGGTAACACTATACCATTGCCTCCCTTATACCAAGTGTTGAGAGTTTGTTGGGCAAGGTGAGGGAAGGCACTGAGAGCAGAGATATCAACATATGCACCACATGGCTACAGGGGTCTTTCCAAGTATTTATTGAGAACAAGACCCTGTGTGAAGGACTGACGATACAGAGATAAGGAAAACAGCTGCCTAAAGAACTGGTACTAGTGAAAGAAAACTTGAAAAAAACAAACAAAAAAATACAATATAGAGTGAATAATTGCTGGATAGAGGCAAATGTTCAAGAGATTGGAAAATGATAAGGTAACAGCAACCAGGAGGGATGTGGGAAAGCCAGTGGAGATGGTGCTTCAGCTGAATCCAAATATTAAAGAACCATTCCCTACTAACCCCAAAATTGTTCTGGTATAGATCCTAAGGAAGTGCAATTGGAAGAACACCAGAGAGGATGGGAGAGGAAACAAACTACTCCAGCCACAGGAATTATAAAAGATCTAATGCAACAAATAAGTGAGCCACATTTATTCAGAGAAACAAATGAAAGTTGCGAGGCATATGTACCATGAGAGTTTGCAGTAGGGTCATTCATTGATCTGATCAGAAAGTTAGGGAAGGCTTTTTTGAAGTCACGCTGGAATGGAAACCTGGAGGATGAGGAACTGAGGAAAGGAGAAAAGGAAACAGAGGAAACAACACGTGTAAAGCCTTTTGTGAGGAGGGAACACTGCAAGTCTGAGGGACTGAACAGAGACCACAGTGGTGCTAGAACATAGATTGCATGGAGAGAGTGCTGTGCTATGAAGCTGGAGACCAGACTAAGCAGGATCTCTTTGGCCATACTGAAACCCTTCATCTTTTTCTTGAGAGTGGATTTGTCCTGATCACGTTTTTCAAAATGATCATTCCAGTTGCAGTGAGGGAACATAAACAGGGCCAGTGTTGGACCAATCAGGATCTAGAGGCTGGTGGTTATTGTTGGTAGTAATTTCAAGTGGATTGGGGTAGTAATGACGATAACTAGTGGGTAAAATGGAATAATTTTGGAAATTAAATGAGAGATCTTATCAATAGAATTGAATTTGGTGAGGTCGAATGGGGATGGAAGAAAGGGGAGAAGTCTGAGATGGCAGGATTTCTGGAAGGCCCAGAAGATGGATAGTAATGCTATTGCTGAGATGTGGGGAACTCTGAAAGAATCAGAAGATTTTTCAGTTTGAACATACTGAACTTAAGATGTTTTTGTGACTTTGATGAGAGATGTCAGGTAAACAGATCTACAGGTCTGCAGCACTGAGAAGACTGGATTCGAGAAAAAAATATTTTACAGTTTGCAATCTTTTTCATGAGGTATTTATTTTTTCAAAATGCAAGTATCTTCACTTATTATAAATAAGTGTCTTGTTTTGTTAAATACATTGCAGAAAATAAAAAGTGGGAGTCCCCTTTTCTCAGACTTCCCTGTGTATCACCTGGGGCCTTTTTTAAAAAAACAAATTTTCAGGTGCCTTCCCTGGACATTCTGATTCTACATGCCTGGTATGGGGCACAGAAATTTGGACTTTCAACAAGTGCCACTGGTGATTCTTTTTCTCAGGCAGTTTCTTTGGGCAATGGTACTCCAGTGCCAGAGGCCACCTGAGTGAGAGTTACCCTTGGTGCTTATTAAAATATAGTCTGTTCGGCTTTGCAGACTAAAATCTCAAGGAGTAGGAGCGCAATGGGAGGAATGGAGAGAGGAGGATGGTACAGTACCAGGTGGTCCAAAACTTCACCCTCCATCTTTGACAGAAGTGTCCCAGGCTCTCCACCAGGCAGTTCAGAGGAAAGCTGGATTCCTTTGCTGGACAATGCCTACACAGGCAGCAGGCAACCCTCACAGGCTGCTGTGATAATGGCTTTCCTGGCTTCTTAGCCAGGGCCTCTTGCCTTGTGCCCTAAAATGGCATTCTTCCTACTCTGATGCTCTTTTTCCACCACTCTTGTAAAACCTCATCCTTCCCTCCCTGGCCCCCCAGTCTTCTTCAGTGTTATGCTTTATATCCTGCCGGTTCTAAGTGGATTTTTTTAGCTAATCTTGCCAAGGTTCAGGAGAAAAGTTCAAGTGCTATGGTTTACTCTTGGCAAAGCTATTTTATTCTCAAGAACCTACTTTGGAATTGTTTTTGGTTTTAAAGATTGAATTGTTTGTTCTCTTTGTAGTCTTGCTCTAGCAACTCTTAAGTCTGAGGCACTGTAAGTGCTTCTAACTAGAGGAAGAATTGGGAAGTATGGGTAAAAAGAGAAAGTTAGGTTTTTTTTGAGATGGGAAATAAAGCAAACACACAGAAAAGTTCATAAACAGAAGTGTACTGCTTAAAGACAATAACCCAAACACTCATGTAATCCCACTGGGCCAAAAAGTGAAACATTACCAACACCCCAAAAGGTCCCAATGTGTCCCTTCCAGTGCAAGTGCCTAGAGATAACCACCATTATGATTATTAACATATTCACTTCCTTGATTTTTATAGTTTTACTGCCTAATTACTCATTCTCTAAATAATATAGCTTAGGCCTGTTTTTAACTCTATATAAATGTAATCATAGAGGGTTTTTCTCAAGAATGATATTTTTGATCAATGTTATTTTTTCAAGATTCAGTCATGTGGATGTTTCTGTAGTTTATTCATTTTCATTGCTATATGTTACTATATTGTATGGATATACCATGATTTATTTATCTATTCTACTATTGATGGACATATAGGCTTTTCCAGCTTTAGGCTATTTATAGGCAGTGCTATTGTGAATGTATGTGTGTGTGTATGTATGTATATATCCTGAAGCACATAAACACAGACTTTTATAGTCTTTGCCTTGATAGGGTATTCTTAGTTCACAAGGCATGTTTATCTTCAGCTTTACAAGACCATGCCAAAATTTTTTTAATGATTGTAGCAATTTATATAAACAAAAAATAATATATAAAAGTTCCTGTTGCTCTACTTCCTCACTGACACTTTAATTGTCCAACATTTTAATTTTTGCCAATCTAATGGATGTGCAGTGCCAACTTATTGTGCCATTATTTTTCATTTCCCTCATTATTAATGAAGAATAGCATCTTTTCATATGAGCATTGGCTCATTGTTCAAGTGTTTTCTTATTTTGGATTGTTTGTCTTTTTCTTGTTGATTTGTATTCAGTGATTATATAATGTAGAAATAAATCTTTGATTGATTATACGTGCTACAAATATTTTTTCCTCTTTGTGGCTTACCTTTTCACTCTCTTAATAGTGCCTTTTGATGAAAAGAAATTCTTGGTGGAGTCAATTTTATCATTGTTTTCCTTTATGTTTTGTCTGTCTCATGTTAAGAAATATATTCTTATCTAAGGTCATTAAAATATTCTCTTACATTGTCTTCTAACATTTTATTGTTTTGTTTTACAAATTTGGTTTTAAGCAGACCTGAAATTAACTTTTATATAAGGACAACAGGAAACATCTGTAGTCTTCACACCCCATTCCCCTCTTAATGTGGGAAATTAAAGCAGCACCATTTGTTGACAGGTTGTCCTCTCCACCTGAACCTTCAGTGCTATCTTGATCATAGACCAAGTCATGGATATGTTTATTTGTTTCTGACCTTGCTACTCTGTTCCATTGGCCTATTATCCTCTTTATATTGCTGGATTCAATATGCCTATATTTTGCTTAAGATCTGGTGGATTCATATTTTGTTAAAGAAATGAGGAAAGAGGAAAAAATAAGATACAGAGGAAAAAACTTGCTGCTGTGAGATATGAACCAATACATGAGAAAGAGTGAGATTGACCTGTAATTTCTCTTTCTGGTAAAGTCTTCTTTGGATTTGGCATCAAAGTTTTACTAGGTAACTTCATAAAATGAGTTAGGGAATATACCTTCTTTTTCCTACTCATAATGTCACTGTTTTGATCCCTTATTATTCTTAGTCATTGGAATTAAATTGTCAAGAACCCCCCAAAAACCCACTTAGATTTTATAACACACTATTAAAATTTCTTTAATGGTGTACATTAATTTCAAGGACAATAATATCCTTCCATGAGTCTTCTCTTTACGGATATGTTATGACTCTACATTGATTCAAGTGTTCTCATATGTTCTCTGAAAACCTTTACTGTCATCACTTCTCATTCTCATACCTTAGAGTAGACAGAATTTTAAAGATGTCCCTGCAAGATGCCCATTCCTTGGTTAGTCAATAAAACACTAATGTAGGTACTACTGTAAAGGACATACTAAAGTTATAGATTACCCTGGATAATCTAGGTGTGCCGATCTAACCATCCAAGGCCTTACAAAGAGAAATTTCTCTAGCTGGAGTCAGTCAGATGTAACAAAAGAGGAAAGCTGAGAAGAGATGAGGCAGAAGAGGAGATCAGAGAGATTTAAAGCATAAGGAGGCTTGACCCTTTGTTGCTGACTTTGGAAATGGAAGAAGAGGACCACTAGCCAAGGAATGTAGGCATGCTCTTGAAGCTGGAAATGCCTCCTGGTTGACAGCTAGCAATCAAGTGGAGAACTCAGTCCTGAAACTGCATGGAACTAAATTCTGTCAAAAACAACTGGAATGATTCTCCTGTGGAGTCCCCAGAAAGGTACACAATCTGCTCATACCTTGATTTCATCCTTGTGAAACCCAGGGCAGAGAACCAGCTAAGCCACAATGTGCCTGGATTTCTGACCTACACTGCTGTGAGATAATAAATGAGTGTTGCTACAAAAGGCTAAAGTTGTGGTGATGTGTTATAGCACCAAAAGGAAACCAATACATACCTTTCTTTTTAAGCAAAAGCAGTTGTGGCAGCTCATCAAGTAAACCTTTACTTTGATTGGAAGGATAGCAGGAAGGTCTCACTACTCAGATCCTGTGGCTGAGATCGTTTCACCTTTTAGAATCCAGACCAGAAATGCACATACATCTAAGGGAGGTGGCAGTTGAACATGCTCTCAGCTGCCTCCTAAAAGTGAGTTTAGTAGACAAGATAGATAGTACTTGGGAGGAGAGGAACAAGAAATAATGGAAAGCATATCCCCAAAACGTCCCTGAATGACATGAACTCAGGATGCAGGGAAAAAAGCAGTGTGGCTCCTCAATTTCTGTTTGATCAGATCTAGGCTCGTCCATCACACCCTCTGAAGAAATGCGTGCTAAATTTGGTTCCCATGCTCCAATAAAAAAGTGAGAAAATAAAGTTTAGACTGCTGTAAAATAACTTTGGAAATAGCAAAGTATTTTGATATTGACATTTATCAAGTCTAACATTCTGTTATCAAAAATAATGTAAAATTCCAGAGACCATTTGTGTCTGAAAGGCATGACTTAAAATTAGAACGCAAGGGATACCCACCAACCAGAGGATTCAAGATGGTGGCGTGAGAGGTGAGACAGAGAACTCCTCCCAAAACCACATAGAGTATGAAAATATAGTTAATACAACTAGCCCTAAAACAGCAATGGGAAAGAAGGCTGCACCAGAGTGCACACAGGCCTCACGAACAGAGCAGACCTCACGAAACAGGGTAACGTACCAAAGCCTTGATTGGTGGGACCCGAGCCCTTCCCCCACCCCAGCTCACCAGCGGGAGGAAGAGAAACGGAGCGGGGAGGGGGTGGAAGCCTAAAACTGCTGAACACCCAGCCCTGGAGGTCTGCATTGTGAGCAGAAACCTGCATTATATGGAGCTCTGGAGGTTGGGGAGCGGGGAGAGGCATAGTGCTTGAGAGACTGAGATGCCGGCCATTTGTGGAGGAGGGGACCCACATCTGCTCTGGGATGAAGGAAAGGCAGGTGGTCTGAGAGGCTTTCTAGCAGCAAGAGGGCTGCTGAAGGGGTGGGGTTTGTACAGAGTTGCTGTGTGGGAGAAGGGAGAGCTGGACAAGGTTGTCTGGGTGCACTCCATCCAACAGGTTGGGAACTTTGAGAAGCTTCAGACACCCCATCACCCCGGTTGGCTGCTCAGCTCCGAAGCCCCCCACAGTGACATGTAGCCTGCTGCACCTCCCTCCTGGCCTGCCAGGACTGGCTCGCAAACTGGCCATCACTGCACTGGCATCAGGCCAGCCAGAGGGAGGACCTGCCAACAACAAAAGGAGAACCCAAGCACAGAGGCTTACACCTGTGTGCTCAGCCCACTGGCCCTGACACTAGAGAAAGACACTGCAGCTGGAAAGCAGGAAACAGCTCTTTCCTCCTCCCCAGGCACCAGTGCCACTTCCCTATGACCCAGAACCTCACTCTAGGTGCTGAGCACCAGAGACTGGAGCTTCTGGGCACTAGAAGGCACCACATAGAAATATGAAATGTCAAAAGAACCTGGTTCAGACCAAAATCTCAAAAACCACAGAAAAAAGCCCAAATGAAACTGAACCCCCCAAACTTCCTGAAAGAGAGTTCAAAATAAAAATCATAAACATGCTTATGGAGGTACAGAAAAATATTTAAGAACTCAGGAATGAATTTAAGATGGAGATTCAATCATTAAGAATTCCATATCTGAAATGAAACATACAATGGAAGGATTTAAAAGCAGATTAGATGTGGTAGAAGAGATGGTAAATGGAATAGAAATCAGAGAAGAGGAATACAAAGAAGCGGAGGCACAAAGAGAAAAAAGAATCTTTAAGAATGAAAGACCATTGAGAGAACTATGTGACGAATCCAAATGGAACAGTATCCCCATTATAGGGATACCAGAAGAAGAAGAGAGAGAAAAAGGGACAGAAACTATTACTGAGGAGGTCATTGCTGAAAACTTCCCCAGTCTGGGGAAGGAGTAGTCTCTCAAGGCACAAAGGTGCAGAGATCTCCCAACACAAGAGACCCAAGGAAGACAACACCAAGACATATAATAATGAAAATGGCAAAGATCAAGGATAAAGACAGACTTTTAAAAGCAGCTAGAGAGAGAAAAAAGATCAGACACAAAGGAAAACCCATCAGGCTATCATCAGATTTCATAACAGAAACCTTACAGGCCAGAAGGGAGTGGCAAGATATATTTAATGCAATGAAGCAGAAGGGCCTTGAACAAAGAATACTTTACCCAGCAAGGTTATCATTTAAATTTGAAGGATGGATTAAACAATTTTCAGATAAGCAAAAGCTGAGAGAATTTACCTTCCACAAACCACCTCTACAGTGCATTTTGGAGGGACACCTATAGATGGAAGTATTCCTACGGCTAAATAGATGTCACCAAAGGGATAGATAAAAGAGTGCAGAATATGATTCATAACATACAAAGAATGGAGGTAGAATAAAAAGGAGGGATAAAAAAAGAACCTTAAGGTTGTGTTTGTAAAAGCATATAAAGTGAGTTAAATTAGACTGTTAGATAGTAAGTGAATTACCCTTGAACCTTTGATAACCACTAACCGAAAGCCCACAATGGCAATAACTACATACCTATTGATAATCACCCTAAATGTAAATGGTCTGAATGCACCAATTAAAACACAGAGTCACTGAATGGAAAAAAAAAAAAACCCATTTATATGCTGCCTAACAAGAGACTCACTTCAAACCCAAAGACATACACAGACGGAAAGTAAAGGAATGGAAAAAGATATTTCATGCACTTAATAGTGAGAAAAAAGCAGGCATTGCAGTACTTGTATCAGACAAAATAGACTTCAAAACAAAGAAAGTCACAAGAGACAAAGGACATTACCTAATGATAAATGGGTCAGTCCAACAACAGGATATAACTATTATAAATATCTATGCACCCAACACAGGATCAACTACATATGTGAAACAAATAATAACAGAAGTAAAGGGGGAAATACAAAGCAATGCATTCATTTTAGGAGATTTCAACACACCACTCACTCCAAAGGACAGATCAAACAGACAGAAAATAAGTAAAGAGACAGAGGCACTGAACAATGTATTAGAACAGATGGACCTAACGGACATCTACAGAACACTTCATACAAAAGCAACAGGATACACATTCTTCTCAAGTGCACATGGAACATTTTCAAGAATAGATCATATACTAGGCCACAAAAAGAACCTCGATAAATTCAAAAAGATTGAAATTGTACCAACCAGCTTCTCAGATCACAAAGGTATGAAACTAGAAATAAATTACACAAAGAAAACGAAAAGCCCACAAACACATAGAGGCTTAATAACATGCTCCTAAATAATCAATCAATGACCAAATAAAAACAGAGATCAAGCAATATATGGAGACAATTGACAACAAAAAATTCAACACCGCAACATCTGTGGGACACAGTGAAGGCTGTGCTATGAGGGAAATATATTGCAATACAGGCCTACCTCAGGAAAAAAGAACAATCCCATATGAACAGTCTAAACTCACAATTAATGAAACTAGAAAAGGAAGAACAAAGGAGGCCCAAAGTCAGTAGAAGGAAGGACATAATAAAGATTAGAGCAGAAATAAATAAAATTGAGAAGAATAAAACAATAGAAAGAATCAATGAAATCAGGAGGTGGTTTTTCAAGAAAATAAAATAGATAAACCCCTAGCAAGACTTTTCAAGAAAAAAAGAGAGTATACACACATAAACTGAATCAGAACTGAGAGAGGAAAAATCACTATGGACACCACAGAAATACAAAGAATTATGAGAGAATACTATGAAAAATTATATGATAATGTGAAAACCTAGAAGAAATGGACAACTTTCTAGAAAAATAGAACCTTCCAAGGCTGTCCCAGGAAGAAACAGAAAATCTGAATAGACCAATTACCAGCAAAGAAATTAAATTGGTAATCAAAAGTCTACCTAAGAAGAAAACTCCTGGACCAGATGGTTTCACTGCTGAATTTTACCAAACATTTAGTGAAGACCTACTACCCATCCTTAAAGTTTTACAAAAAGTAGAAGAGGAGGGAATACTCACAAACTCATTCTATGAGGCCAACATCACTCTAATACCAAAACCAGGCAAAGACACCACAAAAAAAGGAAATTGCAGACCAATATCCCTGATGAACACAGATGCAAAAATACACAATGAAATATTAGTAAACCAAATTCAAAAATACATCAAAAAGATCATCCAATATGATCAAGTGGGGTTCATCCCAGGGTTGCAAGGATGGTACAACATTCGAAAATCTATCAACATCATCCACCACATCAACAAAAAGAAACACAAAAACCACATGATTATTGCCATAGATGCCGAAAAAGCATTTGACAAAATTCAACATCCATTCATGATAAAAACTCTCAACAAAATGGGTATAGAGAGCAAGTACCTCAACATAATAAAGGCCATATATGACAAACCCACAGCAAACATTATACTTAACAGCGAGAAGCTGAAAGCTTTTCCTTTAAGATCAGGAACAAGACAAGGATGCCCACTCTCCCCACTTTTATTCAACATAGTGCTGTAGGTCCTAGCCATGGCAATCAGACAACACAAAGAAATAAAAGGCATGCAAATCGGCAAGGAAGAAGTCAAACTGTCCCTGTTTGCAGATGACATAATATTGTACTCAAAAAACCCTAAAGAATCCTCTCCAAAACTAGTAGATCTAATATCTGAATTCAGCAAAGTTGCAGGATACAAAATTAATACCCAGAAATCTGTTGCATTCCTATATACTAATGGTGAACTAGCAGGAAGGGAAATCAGGAAAACAATTCCATTCACAATTGCATCAAAAACAATAAAATACCTAGAAATAAACCTAACCAAGGAAGTGAAAGACTTATACTCTGAAAACTATAAGACACTCATGAGAGAAATTAAAGAAAAACCAATAAATGGAAATACATCCCGTGCTCATGGACAGGAAGAATTAATATTATCAAAATGGCCACCCTGCCTAAAGCAAACTACAGATTCAATGCAATCCCTATCAAAATACCAACAGCATTCTTCAATGAACTAGAGCAAATAGTTCTAAAATTCATATGGAACTACAAAAGACCCTGAATAGCCAAAGCAATCCTGAGAAGGAAGAATAAAGTGGGGGAATTACACTTTCTGACTTCAAGCTGTACTACAAAGCCACAGTAATCAAGACAATTTGGTACTGGCACAAGAACAGACCCATAGACCAATGGAAAAGACTAGAAAGCCCAGATATAAAACCCAAGCACATATGGTCAATGAATATACAATAAAGGAGCCATGGATATACAATGGGGAAATGACAGCCTCTTCGAAAACTGGTGTTGGCAAAACTGGACAGCAAGAGAATGAAACTGGATTACTGTCTAACCCCATACACAAAAGTAAACTCAAAATGGATCAAAGACCTGAATGTAAGTCATGAAACCATTAAAGTCTTAGAAAAAAACATAGGCAAAAATCTCTTGGACATGAACATGAGCAACTTCTTCATGAACTTATCTCCCCAGGTAAGGGAAACAAAAGCAATAATGAACAAATGGGACTATATCAAACTGAAAAGCTTCTGTATAGCAAAGGACACCATCAGTAGAACAAAAAGACATCCTACAGTATGGGAGAATATATTCATAAATGACATATCCAATAAGGGGTTGACATCCAAATTATATAAAGAACTCATGCACATCAACAAACAAAAAGCAAATAAGCCAATTAAAAAATGGGCAGAGTTGCTGAACAGACACTTCTCCAAAGAAGAAATTCAGATGGCCAACAGGCACATGAAAAGATGCTCCACATCGCTAATCATCAGAGAAATGCAAATTAAAACCACAGTGAGATAACACCTTACGCCAGTTAGGATGGCCAACATCCCAAAGACAAACAACAACAAATGTTGGCTAGGATGTGGAGAAAGGGGACCTCCTACACTGCTGGTGGGAATGTAAATTAGTTCAACCATTGTGGAAAGCAATATGGAGGTTCCTCAAAAACTCAAAATAGAAATACCATTTGACCCAGGAATTCCACTCCTAGGAATTTACCCTAAGAATGCAGGAGCCCAGTTTGAAAAAGACATATTTACGCACCTCTATGTTTATCGCAGCACTATTTACAATAGCCAAGAAATGGAAGCAACCTAAATGTCCATCAGTAGATGAATGGATAAAGAAGATGTGGTACATATACACAATGGAATATTATTCAGCCATAGAAGAAAACAAATCCTTCCATTTGCAACAACACGGATGGAGCTAGAGGGTATTATGCTCAGTGAAATAAGCCAGGCAGAGAAAGACAAGTATCAAATGATTTCACTCATTTGTGGAACATAAGAACAAAGCAAAAACTGAAGTAACAAAACAGCAGCAGACTCACAGAACCCAAGAATGGAGTAACAGTTACCAAAGGGAAAGGGATTGGAGAGGATGAGTGGGAAGGGAGGGATAAGGGGGAAAAGGGGGCATTATGATTAGCATACATAATGCAGTGGGGGAGGCCACAGGGAAGGCAGTACAACACAGAGAAGGCAAGTAGTGATTCTATAGTATCATACTATGCTGATGGACAGTGACTGTAATGGGGTATATGGTGGGGACTTGTAAAGGGGGGAGTCTAGTAACTATAATGTTCATGTAATTGTACATTAATGATAGCAAAAAAAAAGAAAGAAAAAAAACATACCCACCAAACTGACAAGTGTTACCTTTGGGAAGGGAACTGGGTTTGGAGGACAGTGAACAAGCTAGGGCACCCTACTTTTACTTGTAGTTCCCTAGTTTTATATATATATATAAGTATGTGAATGTTAAACTATTTTTTAACTTTAAGAAAAATAAAAAGCACTGTTCATGTAAAAAGAAAATTAGAACGCAAGGTATCCTGGCATGTAGACAATTCTATGCACACTCAATCCAGTTATAGAAAAAGGAGAATTTCCTTCTTACGTTGGAAAAAAAAATTTTGCTTTTTCTGGGAAAAAAATTAGGTAGTTAGTGTCAAAATTGAATTGAATTTGTAGGACCCCAGTTAATGTCCAGAAAGTTGGAAAATTGGTTGGTGTAAGGGAAAAACCTACACATCTGTTGTCAGAAGTGCTGTGAGCAAAAACAGTTCACCCAAACATGAGCAAGTCAGTGGTGAGGCCAGCATTGTGCTGGTTTGTCACAAAATTTAGGGATCATCGTCTCCACATTTCTCCCTCCCAGGATTTCCTCTATAATCTCCAGCCCACAAGGGTCCTTTTTCCTAATCTTCTGGCCAGAAAGATGGAATTCTCCTGGGATTCCTAGATGCCCATGCTGCTTCCCAGTCCCCACACCTGGGGCCACCCATAGGACAAGGCAGAAAGGAAAAAGATTAAAAAACAGGAATTCTCCCTACCTTCCCTGGCCCCCAGGTCCCTTTTTTTTATTCCTCTGGACAGAAAGACAGGAAACCCACTGCTTTAACTCCATTCTGTACCAGCCCTCTGCAAGCCACAAGTGAATAAAAAACAAAGATGTAAAGGAAAAAAATATTACTCCCACACTCTCTGACCCACAGGAATCCCCTATTCTGCCTGGTCTTCTGGACCGAAAGTAGGGTTTCTCTGAGTTTTAGCTGTCTGCAATATGATCTCTGACAGGGGCATACTCTTGGCTTAGGACAATGAGAAAAAGAGGGAAAAAATGAGAAACTCACCCCAAACAGCCCACTGCTCCAAGTTTTCACTCTCTTCCCCAGTCTACCTTCTTTTGTTTTCCTTTACTTTTCAAAGTCCTCAGACAGTTGCATTTCTTTTATTAAAGTATCATTGATATACAGTCTTATGATGGTTTCACATAAACAACACCATGGTTTCAACATTCACCCATATAATCAAGTCCTCTCCCCCTCTGTGGCGGTCACTGTCTATCAGTGTAGTAAGATGTTATAGAGTCATTACTTGTCTTCACCGTGCTGTACTGCCTTCTTTGTGACTTACCTATATTGTTATTGCTAATTATAGTGCCCCTTAATCCCTTTCTCCCTCTCCACCCACCCTCTGCAACCCTCCCCTTTGGTAACCACTAGTTCCTTCTTGGTGTGCTATTTTTTTCCTCCAGTTTTGCTTTGTTTTTGTACTCCACAAATGAGTGAAGTCATTTGGTATTTGTCTTTGTCCACCTGACTTACATCACCAAACATAATGCCCTCTAGCTCCATCCATGTTGTTGCAAATGGGAGGATTTGTTTTCTTCTTATGGCTGAATAATATTCCATTGTGTATATGTACCACCTCTTCTTTATTGATTCATCTATTGATGGACACTTAGGTTGCTTCCATATCTTGGCTAAATAGTGCAGCAATAAACATAGGGGTGCAGGTGTATTTTCAAATCAGGGTTCGTGCTTTCTTCAGGTAAATTCCTAGGAATGGAGTTCCTGGGTCCAATGCTATTTCTATTTTTAGCTTTTTTATGAACCTCCATATTGTTTTCCACAATGGTTGAACCAATTTACATTCCCACCAACCGTGTAGGAGGGTTTCCCTTTCTCCACATGCTTGTCAGCATTTGTTGTTTCTTGTCATTTGGATGTTGGCAATCCTAACTGATGTGAGGTGGTAACTCATTGTGTTTTTAATTTCCCTGATGATTAGCAATGTGGAGCATTTTTTCATGTGCCAGTTGGTTATGCAAATTTCTTCTTTGGAGACGTGTCTGTTCAGATCCTCTGCCCATTTTTTTATCAGGTTATTTGCTTTTTGGGTATTGAGGTGTGTGAGCTCTTTATATATTTTGGATGTTAACCCCCTATCAGATAAGTCATTTACAGCTATATTCTCCCATACTGTAGGATGCCTGTTTGTTCTAATGTTGGAGTCTTTTGCTGTACAAAGATTTTTAGTTTTGATGTAGTCCCACTTCTTCATTTTTTATTTTGTTTCCCTTGCCTGAGGAGATGAGTTCAGGAAAAAGTTGCTCATGTTTATATTCAAGAGATTATTGCCTATGTTTTCTTCTAAGAGTTTTATGGCTTCATGACTTACATTCAGGTCTTTGATCCATTTTGAGTTTGCTTTTGTGTATGGGGTTAGACAATAATCCAGTTGCATTCTCTTACATATAGTTGTCCACTTTTCCCAGCACCAGTTGTTGAAGAGGCTGTCATTTCCCCAATTGTGTATCCATGGCTCCTTTATTATATATTAATTGACCATATATGCTTGGGTTTATGTCTGGGCTCTCTATTCTGTTCCATTGGTATATGGCTCTGTTCTTCTACCAGTACCAAATTATTTTGATTACTGTGGCTTTGTAGTAGAGCTTGGAGTTAGGGAGTGTAATCCCCCTAACTTTGTTCTTCTTTCTCAGGATTGCTTTGGTTATTTGAGATATTTTGTGGTTCCATATGGATTTTAGAACTATTTGCTCTAGTTCATTGAAGAATGCTGTTGGTATTTTGATAGGGATTGCATTGAATCTGTAGTTTGCTTTGGGCAGGATGGCCATGTTGACAATAGTAGTTCTTCCTATCCATGAGCACAGGATGTACTTCCATTTATTGGTGTCTTATTTAACTTCTCTCATGATTGTCTTGTAGTTTTCAGAGTATAGGTCTTTCACTTTCTTGGTTAGGTTTATTCCTAGGTATTTTATTCTTTTTTATGTAAATGGAGTTGTTTTCCTGATTTCTCTTTCTGCTAATTCATTGTTAGTATATAGGAATGCAACAGATTTCTGTGTATTAATTTTGTATCCTGCAACTTTGTTGAATTCGTTGATTAGTTTCATAGGTTTTTGGTGGAGTATTTAGGGTTTTCTACGTATAATATAATGTTATCTGCAAATAGTGACAGTTTAACTTCTTCCTTATCAGTTTGGATGCCTTTTTATTTCTTTGTGTTGTCTGATTGCTGTGGCTAGGACCTCCAGTGCTTTGTTGAATAAAAGCTTGATCCTGATCTTAGAGGAAAAGCATTCAGCTTTTCACTCTTAAGTATGATGTTGGCTGTGAGTTTGTTGTATATGGCCTTTATTATGTTGAGGTACTTATGCTCTATACCCATTTTATTGAGAGTTTTTATCATGAATGGATGTTGAGTTTTGTCAAATGCTTTTTCAGTATCTATTGAGATGATCATATGAATTTTGTCCTTTTGTTTTTGCTGTGGTCTATGATGTTGACTGACTTTTGAATATTGGGCCATCCTTGCATCCCTGGAATAAATTCCACCTGGTCATGGTGGATGATCCATTTTAATGTATTTTTGAATTCCATTTGCTAATATTTTGTTGAGGGTTTTTGCATCTTTGTTCATCAGGGATACTGGTCTGTAATTTTTTCTTGTGGTGTCTTTGTCTGATTTTGGTATTAGAGTGATGCTGGCCTCATAGAATGAGTTTGGAAGTATTCCCTCTTTTTATACTTTTTGGGATACTTTAAGAAGCATTGGTATTAGCTTTTCTTTAAATGTTTGATAAAATTCAGCTGTGAAGCCATTTGGTCCTGGAGTTTTGTTCTTAGGTGGTATTTTGATTACCAATTCTATTTCATTGCTGTTAGTTGGTCTATTCAGATTTTCTCTTTCTTCCTGGGTCAGTCTTGGAAGGTTGCATTTTTCTAGAAAGTTGCCAGTTTCTTCTAGGTTATCCAATTTGTTGGCATATAATTTTTCATAGCATTCTCTAATAATTCTTTGTATTTTTGTGACATCCTTTGATTTTTGCTTTTTCATTTCTGATTGTTTATGTTTGTACACTCTTTTCTTGATAAGTCTGGCTATGGATTTATCTATTTTGTTTATTTTTCTCAAAGAACCAACTCCTGGTTTCATTGATTTTTTTCTATTATTTTATTCTTCTCAATTTTATTTATTTCTGCTGTGATCTTTACTATGTCCGTCCTTCTACTGACTTTGGGCCTCATTTGTACTTTTTCTTGTTTCATTAATTGTGGGTTTAGACTGGTCATTTAGAATTGTTCTTGTTTCCTGAGGTAAGCCTGTATTGCTATATACTTTCCTCTTAGAACTGCCTTCACTGCATCTCACAGGTTTTTTGGGCTATTGAGTTGTTGTTTTCATTTGTCTCTATATATTGATCTCTGTTTTAATTTGGTAATTGATCCATTAATTATTTAGGAGTATGCTGTTAAGCCTCCATGTGTTTGTAGGACTTTTTGTTTTCTTTGCATAATTTATTTCTAGTTTTATACCTTTGTGGTCTGAGAAGCTGTACACTTGAGAAGAAGGTGTATCCTGCTGCTTTTGATTGGAGTGTTCTGTAGATGTCTGTTAGATCCATCTGTTCTAGTGTATTGTTCAATGCCTCTGTCTCCTTACTTATTTTCTGTCTGGTTGATCTGCCTTTTGGTGTAGATAGTTGCTTTTTGTATTTTGCCTAGAGTTTTCCATTGTAATCAGCAGAGAGACAGGCTTTAGCATGACTACTCCATCTTGGGCCACATCAGAAGTTCAACCTGCACACTTTATAATTGCCTCTTCATGTGACAATGATTTTGTAATATCATTTAACATAAAAAGTAGAAAAATAATGCAATCTTTTTCATAGATAAAAAATTTTTTTTTACAATTTAGGAAAATATTTCAGCTTTGTGTTAATATGTAAATTTTTAGAATGACTGTCAAATGTGGGGAAAGTGCTATGAGGTTGTGAGTTTTTTCATAACTATTTTAAGATATCAGGGCTTTTCAAGTTTCCTTGTGTAATAATTAGTCTGAAATATTCTTTGACTGGATGACAGTTATTACCCATCCTTGATGACCTTGTAATGGCATATTATGAGTTTCTTATTACTTTTTTCAAAGTTACCATTTTATGTCAAATCAACAAGAACTTTAAATCCTTTTCCAGTGCATTCATATGATTCTTTCCTTTCATTAACTAGAGCATCAAATAATCCAATCGTTTATTCACTACTTCTATTTGAAATGTAGTTTTTCCTTCTTGTGAATTCCCGCTTTGGTGATGATTTGAAATTTTTTTTTGTTACAAATACTTCTTGACATCAGAATGATTTATATTGTATTAATTGCTTATCTGTTTCCACTTTTCTTTCATATTCCATTAATTTTTACCTGAATGTTTTCTCAGTTCTTTACAAATAGATTTAAAGATGACAAAAGATGATCCTCTCATATAATTCAAATAAGGTGATTGCAATTTCTTAAATGTTTTATAGAAATGTTTCAAAGTGTCTTTCTGACTTGCACTTCAAATGATGTGTTCGATTTTTTTCAACTTTTTGAGTAAGCTTTTGCTTTTTTTGTGTTGGATTTTTTTCTTCCAAATCTTTGAAAAATATATTTTGGAGTCTCTCAAAGACCTGAACCATTATATAATGACTAATCCATACTACTACAGTAAGACTTTTTTTATCCAAGGTGATATGTGTATGTAAAATACTTGATTTATGAGAGGATCCTGGAAGGAAAATAACTTTTGGAGATGCCAACATGGTGAACAACTGTGGAGGCCATGTTTCTCTCAGCAGATTAAAGGAATGAGCTGCACATACTATACATTCTGCACACTTATTAATATCTTTAAGGAATGTGAGGAGCCCTTTTCTCACCTTTCATAGAAGTCACGTTGTTGGACAACACTCGTGAATGTTTTCAACCACAGGTAACTATTGTCCAAAAGTCATTTCACATTGTTTAATAAAGCCACAGGCTGGTTTTCAGTTGGTGAAAAAGTTTAAAACTATGCAGAGAGTTTTCAGTCACGAAAGTAGAGCACAATAATAGCCAACTAATCAGTGTTGGGAACATCCATCACAGACTCTATGATAATGAAGCAGTATTTGGCATCTGTTTATTTATTTGTTAACCTTTTCATTATGTACCTATTTTCCCATTGTTTCTATTCATTCCTCATAAACCATTACTTTTTTTTTCATTTTGGACATTTTTCCAAGTTCTCATGCAAAAATGAGTTAAATTTAACTATTATTTCTAGAATTCCCATTGAACTTCTGATATTTGAGTCATGATGATTATATTCATCATGATCTCTGAAAATGCAATAACCCCAATTACTATTTGTAGCACTTCAAAATAATATAGAATGTTCTTTCTTAGCTGTATTTTTATTTATGTGTAACCTAAGAAAACATAGTTTACCTGTGCTCCATAAACTAGTCATAGATTTTGAGGGCTTTCAGTACATTCATTAAGCCTGAAAACCTATCCAATGTGAGCAATGTCTGTCTTCTTGAAAATAATTTACAAACAAAACAGTATCTGTGACCATTTCTTTACCTTAGACTAATTAGCTAGAATCTCATAAGAGTATGACTATTGGAATTTTTTTCAAAATACCTTTTTGAGAAGTACCTCTTTTTTCCATTTTATATTCTGTTTGATGCTATACAAATATTATTTGAATCACAATTTTGAAGAAAAAAGTTGTCTTTAACCAAAGTACTGAATGATATTATTCCTTTTTGTAACAGGCCATAATGAAAGACCATAGTCCTTATTAAAGTCAATAAAGTCATCAACATGAAGTTGCTGCCAACCCTTGTTGACTATCCAAATTGTATTTTGCTTTACTATTTTCTATTTCTTCTGCTTTTTCATTTCCTCGCTTTGAGTATCCTGATTTTCATAATCTTTTTCTCTTCTGTTGCCATTTTAGTCATCTATATTTTCTTGGCTCTCATGAATGTTTTCTTTTCTTCACAATTTTGACAGTTTTAGTGTACATTCCAATACAAGAAAAGAGTTTTTCATTTTTTGAAACTTTTGTGATGCTTCCACTTAAAAATGTTTGGCTTCTAAAAGGATACTTTCTTCCAGATATGTTTCAATATTAAAATGATCAATGATTCTGAAATTATTTTTTAAGAATCTGAAATTAAAGCCCGCAAAAGAATGATACAAATGCATTTTTAGATTTTTTTGCTATATTGTAATGAGCTGGAAAATCATATAACTAAATCATTTATATTACATATATTGGTTTATTAATGAATAGGTACAGAATATTTGTCATTGGAATGCTTGTCTGCTCTGACTATATCACTGTGTTAGTGGCAGCTTTGCATGCCTAGTCCCCTAAAACATCAGACTTTGGCAGAATAAGGTGTGTTGGTTTGGCTAAGATACTTAATAATATATTAGGATACAGAAAATACACAGAACATTCATTGTTTTAGTGTTGCTATAGGTATGTACCCTGCAAACACAGGAACTCTGGTAAGGTATTTTGCACAATTCCTATCAAAGAAGAATAACCATGTGATTCATATATAATTGCATGTGCTGCCTTATCAAGTAAATTCCTGATAGAAAAAAACTTTTAATTTCACTAGATATTAATGAGAACTCAGTCCTCCACTTATAATTTAACTCATCTGGTGATTGAAAAAATTTTACACAAACTAGCTTCTGCCTCCATACATTGTAAACCTTGTTTCCACTTCACTAGCAACCTATTCCCATTACCCAGTTACCATTCATTTTGTGAGAGCCTCTGGCCTTGCACCTACCTTCGTACCTCCGTGCCCAGTGAGTCAGCAGAATGGGCTGCTGGATTATACCTAAGATATATTCTTACTCTGAGAAGGTTAGCAATAATCACAGGAGTGGCTGTAAATCATGTAAATATATCCCACTAAACCAAAAATAGCATATCTCCAAATTAGCTACCCTTAAGCTGGATCCGGAAAATGCCTGAGCAATTGCAAAGCCATCTAACACAAAGGGACGTGTGATGGAAGGAAAGCCAGAAAAGAAAAGACAGCAGCAGTCAACACTGATTAGAGTTACAGTATCTTACTTGGGCAAATTTTGCAAAAATATATAACCTTGTGAACACATTGTTTTAGAGTCCCTATCAAGAAGCTTTGTAACTCTCTCTTTCAAGGAGTCCTGACAGATCAAACTCCTTATTAGCTTCATGGTAAATCTGCCCCTGGACATTACTTCCAGGCTTTATCTGTAGATCCCCCCCACTGCCTGGAATGTCTTTTTCCTTTTACTACTTCTGAAAAATCCTTATTTAAATGTCAATAATTTCCTGAGAAAGAACCGAGGTTATTGGAAAGAATTTGGGTCTTGGTAAAATGCAGATCTAAGTTTCATCTTGGCTGGGTCACATGCCCTTTGTGTGTCACAAGCAAATCACTAACTTCATTGAGTCTTAATTTCTTAATCTATAAAACAGGAATGAGAATATATGCCTTGCCGACTTGTGAGGATTTTTTTTAAACTTAGCATTTCATCTTATTTTTCTCATCTTAATATCTCTCTATAGAATATTGGAAACATTGAAAAAAGGGTACTGAAGAGAGGCTTTAAATTATTTATTTCTCTTCTAGCATCATTTCATTATTTAGGTAATCAACAGGGCTGGAACTAGGATGAAGTAAGGAAGGCATTTGTCTCAGGTCCAAATATAGGGGGAGGGGTATCAAAAAATTCAGTAATTGATATAAATAATAGTTTAATTCAATTTTTTTTAAAAAGTCAGTGCAAAATGTTAAATAAAGACAGGATCAGTATCACTAATTTTTCCTTTTGCCTAAGGTTCCTATATGGCTCATGTTGGTGCTAGTGATCAAATCTTGATGGAAGAATTTAGAATGTTATTACACTTTATAGTTATTCATAGTAAACTGGAATTCTCTTTATATTCAGTTGTTTTTACAGATGCCATCTTTCAACACCTCCAATATTAATTTTTCTAGCCTTAAAGCTTGGCCCTCCACAACAACTGAATATAAGCAAATTATCTTTGTTTTATCTTGGAAATATTGTTTGTGCTCTTGAAAAGCATCTTACTGTTTTGGAAATCTTTTAACAATTTCTATTGAGACAACTTCACTCTAGAGGGATCTACTCCATTTTTTCCTACACTGAAGCTATTTAAATTTCACTCTCAACCTTTTGCAAAAGGCTCATTTCAGAGTATTCCAGAGACCTTATACTTCCTTTAGGAATTCTACCTATATATCAGTAAGTTATTTTTCATCTAAATATTCTACTTGAGATGTGCTCTGTAATGTGTATTTGTATATTGTTGGTGGAAGTATAAATTGGTAATTGCTTATGCCAGTTTGAAAACAACGGTCAAGTTTGAAATATTCATGACATGTTACTTTTTTAATTTAAAAAATAAATTAAAAAATAATTTTTTTGAGAAGTGGTTTTTTGCATTCTATCCTTCTAAGTGAAAGAGTACAGGGTCCCTGACTTCAAAGATCTAGCGGTCTAAGGGTGAAGAAGAAAAGAATGATGACTTGTGACCCACACATAGGGCAGTATCTTTCAATTGATTAGAAGTGGGTTTTCATATTTTAAATATCAATTATAACCACAATTACCATCCACTCAGAAGGTGTGAACAGTCTAAAAATGTTAGAACTGCCTTAATTCTACACTTTGAAACTGAAGATAATTGTATATTAAATGTAAAAAAAATTCTCAAACTAATAATATATGAGTTTTATACTATTCATAGTATTTCTTTTTAAATTATTTTGTTTATTTTTTGAGTGGGTATATATGCATATGATATAAAATTCAAAATTTGCAAAAGGGCATAGCATGAAAATTAAGTCTCTCTGACACCCTGTCCTCAGGATTCATAGTTTAACCACTTGTCATTGCCATTTCTTGGGTAGGTTTTCAGATATATTTTGTGAATATATGGATATGTTTCTCTGTCTCTTTTTTTTTGGAGCAAAGAGTAGTTTGTTCTATACACTATTCTGAATACATCTTAAGAATTAATTCTTAGTCTTTTTAGCAACTGCATCATATTCAATTGAAAGGATGTAGCATTCATCTAGTCTTCTATAATATTTAGATATTTTTCTGGTCTTTTGTGATTACAAACAGCACAGCAGTCTATAACTTTGTATATGTGCCATTTCTTTGTGTGTCAATACACATCTGTAAGAAAGAATTTCTGAGAGTGGAATTGCAGGGTTAAAGATGACAGATGGTGCCAAATTACTGTCCATAGACATTGCACTAAGTTACATTCCCACCATGAATGTGTCTCTTTCCTCGCCCAGAACAACACAGTATATGATCACATTTTAAAATTTGTGACAATATGATAAGTTTTTAAAAATTGGTATCTCATTGCAGCTTTGTATTTTCTAATTATGAGGGAGGCCAAATATCACTTTGTGTTTAAGAACAACACTCACTTTCAAGATTTATTACATAGAGCAATCGATATTTCCTTCTAAATTGACTAGATTTTTCCATCTTGGTAAAAAAAACCCTCTTTCTGAGTTGTAATTTTATAGCCTCTATTATTTAAATAAATAAATAAGACACTGTGACAGCTTAGAATATGAAAGCAGGGTTTCTCCACCTTTCTAGAAGAATTCAAAAATTCATCATTGGACTTGTAACAGACATGTAAAGTTTCACTAAAATTACCAATTAGTAAAGTTGGAAATCCCCACAATATGCAAATACTCAATTTTAATTGTTTTTTAGAAACTCATGCTAAAGCGCAAAAAATGTGTATGCTAATTTAAAATATATATTTTCCTTTAGAACAATAGCTGTGATGTTATGCAGTACTAAAAAGGCAAACTTAAAAGATTTAGAAAATCTCTCCTCTAATGAAAACTTGTCCTTAACCTTCTTCTAACATGATTATTGATGAGTAATAGGAATGTAAATTTTAATGCACTATCCATAAATAGCATTTTTATATTATTGCCAGTGTTGTCACACCAATGTAAACAAATATAAATGAATATTAATATTAATGCTTCTGTCTGTTCTGTGTCAACATTAAATTATTATCTTTCCATTATTGCCATGGAAGTTGATCTTACTATATATATCAAGTCTAGCATTTGAAATGTGTCAAAACACTTTTAGACTTTTCCAGTTAGTTTGTATTGATCATATGGAAATTCCTTAGTATCTTAGAGTTCTAAGTACAAAATACACTTTTTAATATCATTTTGGGGGGAAATTAGTCTTTCTCCTCCCTACTTCCCACCTTACCTCATCAGCCTCACCCAGAGAAATAACTCCCTCAAGTTACAGATAAGTGATGCCAATTAATCAGTTTGGCTGGTCACTATAGTGAAAGATGTCACTGCCAGATCCCCTGATACCCCGTACAGTGGCATAGACTCCTGGAATTGAAAGGGAGCCAGCTTAAGAAGTCATTTAATCCAGACCTCTCTCTTCCTGCGGGGCTCTGCCTGAAATGTCTAAGACAGATGGTTTGTCCTTAAAATTCACCAGGGACAGGGATTCTACAATATTACTCTAGAGCCTTTTCTAATGTTTAATCACTATTACTGTCAGGTCAGTTTAAGCTCTTTCCTGCTAGTTTTTCCTCTGGAGACATGGAAAACATTTGGTCAACAACCTCTTTATAATCACCTTTCCAATAGGCAAAGACAGTTACAGGGGTGCCCTTCAGTCAGTTTTTTTTTCTAGATTATGTAATTTATCTTCTATCCATTTTTAACATATTAATATTTTATCTCATTAATCATTTGGATTACTTTTCATTAAACTCTTTCATTTGTTCCATATCGCTTCTAACTAAGTATTATAGTAAGCTCTTTAATTTTAATGGGGCTTTTTAAATTTTAATTATTACAGGGCAAGGTAATTACACTTTCATTTATTCACTAAGTATTTGTTGCATATTTTGTACCATCAAGAAAAAAATAGGCAAATCACCTGCTGTCATATACTATATATACTCTAATAGAAAAAAACAAGAATAAAAAATTAAAAATAGAGCTATAATATAATGTTATGATAAAAATAAAACATCTTGTGTTAATTAGAAGTCTAGGCTGCTATATTATCCTGCTCAGTTGTTTGAAGGAGAGGTTTGTTTCTTACCTAACAGTCCAACACAACTGCTCTGGAAATTAGAAAGTTCTGCTCCATGAAGTCATTCAAGGACCCCAGTCCTTCTGCCATGTTGCATCACACCTTAGGTCGTTGTCATTATCTTTATAATATAAGCTGGGTCACCCTGAGTTCCAGCCAGCAGAGAAGAGAAAGACAGTATAGATGAAGCTATCCAAGGCCTAAAAGTAACACACATCTCTTCTACTCTGTTGATTGAAGAGAACACAGATACAGGGCCACCCTTGGCAGGGGAGGCTGGGAAATAGTGTAACCCAGGAAGAAGACAAAATGGATTTGGGGGAACCAGATATGGTATTGCAAACATTATCAATGCTTCCCCAATATCCTTGGACCCCTTTTTACCCCTTTGTGTTTTTCTGCTTCTAACAGCAAACACTGGGCTGTTTTTCAGAAAATGCCCTGGGGACACTGGATCTCAATTTGCCAACACAAGAAATCACCTAGGAATGTATTCCCCTTACTCAGGGACAGACAGGTACAGGAGTATGAAAGACCAGCTGCCTTACCCTCTCATCAGGACAATTCTGAGGCATAATTTACATGCCAGAGTTTCCATGCAGGCACAGGCTGAAGCTTCCCTCTATGGGAGCTGCCTGAAATTCATCCTTGCTTGGATGGCTTCTCTTTCTCCTGTCTTGCTTTCCACACACCCTTATTAGTTCCCCTAGAAGTACTTTCTTAATCACTTGCACATGAATCCTCATCTGACACTCTGCTTCTAGAAAACCTAATCTAAGAAACAAGGTAAATGTGGATCATTTTCAGTGGCTTCACACATAAGATCGAAAGGAGTATTTGAATAAGTATGAATGACTTAGCTCACAGCTATCACCACTACTATGGAAAAAAACAAACTAAAATATGTATTTTTGTTTGCTCAGGTTACATTCATACATATAAACTTAGCTTTTTGTAGATGTAGCTTTCTACAACCTGTTCAAAAAGGGATGCATCTGTATCTTATTTTGTGTTATCAAATTAGGCTTCATAAAAGCAATCTTACAGTTGTCTCTTTGAAGATAAAGAGAATACAGTTAAATGAATGGAGTGAATGGACAAAAAAGTGCTCAGGGATGCTTCTTAACACCAGGTAACCCAACAGGACTTTAAGCATTTCAGAGTACACAATGTCATAGTTCTAAGGTAACTAAAACACTGAAAAATGCCGTCTTTCTGTGGACCAAATGTATCACACGTAGTTGTTTTGAACAAGGGTACTGGCTGCTGAACCATAAGGAAAACAGTGCACGCATAGAGAAGTAGAAGGGAGGACTCAATAAGGAAAAATTGGCAAAATAGTAGCTGATTTAATTTTGACTTGATTTACTGTAACATTCTATGATTCTCTTTTATGATCCTAATGAATAAATTAGCACAGAAGTATATGTCACACAGTATTGTTTACAATAATATTGATATATGTAAATATTAAACTTATTTGTGTGTTGTAGAATTACAAGGCTTTGTATGAGTAATTGACTCAATAAGATAGAATTTTTAAAAGCAGGCTTCTAATTTAAAGTATCACCTATGATAAATACAGAAACCAGGAAATATAGATACTACTTAAAGTAAAATTAACTTACACTGAAATTACCACTCTACAAATTTTACCCTGTCTAAACCCTGCAGACTTCTCTCAGAGCTACCTTTGTGCCTCTGAACACAATTACAATTATACATTTTGTGTGTATGTGCTTATTTGATTAATGTCTGTGTCCCACACTAAACTATCACCATTGTAGACCCAGCATCAAATATAGTGCCTGATACACAATAGGTACTCAAAATTTTTTTGACAGAAAAGAACTAATGAATATATCAATACAGAAGAATGTATATTAAGTTTCAAATAATACTAAAGTCCATGATGCAAATGTTATTTTTACTCTGTAAATTATAGAAAATGGATAAAACAAATGATTCTTGCCCATAGAAAAGCAAATAAATTATATCCAGTAGAATGTAATTGATGATTGTTCTATGCACAGATCAGTTTTGCACATATTTATAAATGTATTTTAGCTTTCCATATTGCCCACATATATGTGGTTCTTTGAATTCTTTCTTGAATTGCTTATAATATCCTACTGGTTCCCTCATTAATTCATGCATTAAATAAAATATTTGATATGTGTTCATTTTATATTTGTATGAGTCATGATTTTACCTTCTTTTAGAAAATATCCTTCACACCTTAATAATACCTTAAAAGCATCTTAAGTAATGCTAATAGTTTACCTATGGACACAAAAATATATTGAGAATGAACTACATGAAAAGCACCATGCTCTGCCTGAGCATCAAACAAGGGCAAGAACTATCTTCATAATGCTTCTTTAGAGAATTTTTTTAGTCAAGCTGCAAAGAGAGTAAAAGAATTATTCATGCATGTTTTGCTTTTTCTCATTATTATTAGTTCCTGTAGCCACAGAGTACTATAGCACTGAGCCGTTTCACCAGCACTGCACCCTGGCCCAGCTTCCTGGGGTTTGCATCCTAAGGAAATATATTACACAGATATATTTCACAAATATATTACCATCCATTCAAATATTTCACAATGTTCCCATTTGCAATTAAATTCATTATTTTATTTTCTGTTTTCTTTTGTTGTCAATTTGCTCCATTTATGTACTTTATAACTGAAGGATTTCTCAACATTGGAAAAAGAGACAGCTCAAGCATTGGAGTTTCAATTCCATACATGGTGCAAAGAGTGCAAAACGTTGTATTTCAGGGGGGTACTAAAATTACATATGATTTTTTTTTTCAAACAATACCAAGAACTGTATCTGCTAATAAGTTTTGCCCAGCTTGGAAACCAAACTCAGCCACACAGTATGAGAATGCCAGATATACGACAATAAATATTTTTGGCATAGTTTCAAAGCTACCTAATGCCAGACATAGACATGTAAAAGTAATGGCAAGAACTACAAAGATTATAAAAGAAATAAAGTCACAGTTCGTAATTCATATGATTATGTTCAATAGCAGTCTTAGACAGCTTTTCACATAATAAGATCCACATGTAAAAGCATCAGCTTATTTTAGTCAGAAAAAGATAACAAATATTCAAATGGCTTTTAAAAGTAAAATTTTGCTGAGAGCTTGTAAATGTATTTTTGCAAGCTGAAGGAGAGTAATTTAAATTGTTTGCTTCTATTTAGATACCCAACTTCTGCTTCCCTTTGGGTCACACAGGAAAATTAAATAAAAAAAGAAAATGCAATCTCAAAAGACTGGTCCATCTTTTAAATATTATCACTATAACCTGTATATTAAAACTGGAGTTTAGGGGAAAATACCATTCCCCTAAAGTTAAACAAACTGGGCATTGCATTTTTAAAAAGGATGAAGGAAATACATTTGTCAGATATTCAAATCTTAATTTGACTCCTGGGTAGAGATTATGAGGCTCAAAGCCCAAGTGAATACAATAGTCCAAAGCAATTCAATTGCATCCTCCATTGCAAGGTGAAGAATATTTTAGGCTGGTTTTTAATTGCAGAGATTTTAGTAATACTTTGTGCTACCTTATTTTAGCCTCAGATAAATCAAACTAACTTGAGTTTGCATTTTCCTTCTGTTTAATTTATAGATTAGAAGTGGTCAGCCATCAGGGTGGGCTAATGAAAAAAGCGAGACTAAGGGGAAATGCTAGTGAAAGAAGGATGGAAGAAACTGTAGAATCTGAGATAAACTGTCAGTCCCTTAGGCAAGATAAGCCAGAACTCCATAGTACAGAGAACAACTAGCTCAGGTTTCACTTCTCAGTCACAAGCAATATTGGGCACTGAGGCTCATTTTTTGAAAAGGAAATTTAGCAAAATAGAAAATAATAACTTAGTAGGTGAACTGTAAATACTCACACCTTAAGATTTCATATTAAATGCAATGAAATACGTTTGGCAGTACTATAGGTCTATATTGTATTGAATTTTTTTGTTGTGCAAAATATTTTAAATGCTTTCTTTTCAACCCAGTGAATATTTATAGTGAAGGGTAAGTTATGTGGTATCTCTTATCTATGAACTATAAAGAAAAAAGTAATGTTTTGTAAAACATTATTTTCCATAGTTCACAGTTGTGCATGAAATTTTCAGACACAACTCTAACAATGCACTGTCCATGTTGAATACATATGTAATGCCCTGGTGGTGATACACACTTTTACTTAGATATGAGTGAAAATGTTTGCTACAAAAAGACACTTTAAGACTGATTCTATCTCCATTTACACATGGATCCCTTTAATGGATGTTGAGTCTTGATTTAGAACTCTTAATAAGCTAGTTTACATTTTGCAAATCTCTACCTTTGAAATAAAAATGCAGTGATCCGCCCATCTGCAGACAATTAAGACCAGCAGCCAAGTATAAAAGGGTGGAGAAATTTTAATGGGTGTTTATAGATTGGAAGCACCAACCCCCTTTTAAATGAAAGAGGCCCAAGAAGAAATAGTAAGTGTGAAGGATAACCATGAAATTCATTTAACCCCCCAAGCAGAAGATCTGTTATCAAAGAATTGGCAGGATTCTACACTTCCAATTTAAGATTCTTAGCTCAAGTACTTAGCAGAAGTACTTAGAAAAGAAATATCTTATTTAGAAGTGTTTTGATTACAATTTCTTAGTTGCTTTAAGGCCAAAACACAAGCCCACAGGAAGACCAATAGTAAGGTATGTGATATAAAAACAAATATTTCCATAAAATCTTTGCCCTAGCAAAAAAGAGAAATTCTTTGTAGGTTCAAGGTGGGAATTTAGGGAATAGTATTTTTTTTTACAGGAAATACTGGTTAGGCATTTTATATAGGGGGTTCTGCATTTGTGAAGGGATAATTTGCTCTAAAAATGTGGGCAACCAGCCTAAATTCTCTAATTGAGTAGTTTGCTCATAACCCCAGGCGAATGTAAACTGTTACAGGCTTAGTAAGAAAATAGTCCCATTAGGATTTTTGTATTTGTATGTGGTTGTAGGTTAGAGTAACTGTTTCCAAAATCATGGATTAATGAAAAGCTCTTTTTTCTGAGTTTGCAAATACCAGCTTTGAAATGCTTACACTCAAATTAAGCCAAGGATTCTTTTTTTGGCCACTGTTTTTCTTCCGCAGTTAAAAATTTTTTTTACAAGATCAAGTCTCAGCTATAAGTTCCATTGTAAGTTATCTAAGGAAAATTAGAGAGATTTGACTAGTTTTAATACAGGAAAACAGCCATATTTTCTTTGATACTGTCCTAAAATCCCCTTATGGGCAACTACGAAAGAACGTGATGCACCAAAAATAGGTATGACTTTTAGAAAATAAAGATTCATAGAGAAATTCAAAAAATGTATACATGTGTTTCATTTTGTACACGTACTTATATCTCATATTTCTGTGAAGAAGACAACATTACATGCCACTTCTTGTATCCAATCTTGGGCTCCTCTCTCATAATGTAAGTCTTCAGTTAAATAGTCTTTTTTCCTTTCCTGATCCCCAATTCCTGTTAACTCACCACATTGTTTCTTCATAAGCATTGTATAATTGCATGTCCCAGTGCACGGCAAGGAAGGAAACTAAAATGACTATGGACTGTTCCTTAAATCAATAAGTGTAAATGGAGAATAAATTCAGTCAAAGGAAGAAAACATCTGAGCAAGCATATCAGATAAGTATAAAAGACATATACAAAATTGAGATGATTCCTATCTCTTTCATGTGTCCATTTCCCCATTGAAATTGTTACTAATGCTAATAAGGTTGTGGCTGCTAGTTTTACATAAAATCTTTTTAAAACTGAATTATACAAGCACTTTTCTTACCAATTAAATAAACAAAGGACAAAAATCAGTGAGCCCAACACTGACCTCTTACATCACTGGGGGTGGTACTACTCATTTTCATGGGCTGTTTAACTTTTTATTCTGTCAGGTTTCCCTTTTTTCATTTTAGAATTTCCTGTTTGGAAACACTGTAACAGTACAGCAATATCATAAATACATATTTGCCTAAACAATTCAGTTGAAAAAATCAGAATAATGTGATACAGAAGGAAATACCTTTTTTCTAAAAAAAAAGAAACTTTAAAAAGAAGATACTAAAGCAGAATTGTTCTAAAATGACTTGTGAGAAGTGAAAAACTAAACTCACATACACTGGAGTATGTGAAGAAAGAAGAGATTTTGAGAGGGCCTGTTCTGCTGTAAAGGTATGTCTAAATTCTGTACCTTGAAAGAATGTACTAAAGATTTTCAGAACCATTTGATAGTTTTGAACAGCTTTCTTTCAAACTTTCTGGAAGTTACAACAACGAGATGGTATTTATTATCTTTTTTGGATTGAGAATGAAGCTAGAGTACTTGAATAATAAAGGTTGAACAAGTTGAGAGCTGAGATTTGCTAAAAGGACTGATAATAAAGGAAATACAAGTTGACTCTGGTAACAACTTTATGGAGAAAAAATTTACTTTCAGAATTTTTCCGTTAAGTTCTCATTTTCAAAAATAATAAAATAATACTATAAAGAGGAAACACAATGATCATCAGATTCTTTCACATACCGGTTTACCGATATTTCTAATACAAGCTTAACTATGAATTGTGTTAAAAGCAAAATGAAAATAGGTATTTTCATGGAGAACAGTCCCACGTGGAGTGACCAAAAGATAGAGTAAAATGTTAATGATAGCTGAGACTTGGCAGAAGAAAAATCCATAAATATAAACATAAAATTAGAAACTATCTGCATGTAAAGATGCTACGAGAACATCCTAGATGATGTGTCAGAAAAGATGTAGGTAGAATTTTAAAATAGTAAATGTCCTATCCCTCTTAGTTCCCTCTTGCACATACAACACCTTTAATATTTTTTAGATGAATGTCAAAGAAGGAAAGCAAGCCTGTTGTGACACAGAGTCTATTTTGTGATCAAGAAAATACCTTAAGTCTAAATATTTGCACTTTCAAGTTGACTAAATTACAGTTTAAAAGAGATTCCTGGTGGATAACTATTGATGTCAGGTGAAGGTATTTCCTTATAGCATTTTCTCTTTTGTATACATTTGAAATTTTCCATAATAAACATTTAAAAACAAAAAAGTTGATTCCTTTGGGTTTAGTTGGTAGATAAGTTGACATTTGCAAAATTCATATTTAGTAACCAAATCTTGGAGGTTAACCTGTGGAATTTCTTCTTTAGGAAGGATTTGCTGAGAAAAGGGATAATAATGTGGTGACTGCTCTTTCTAGAGACAATGAAACAAAAAAGGTGGAATAAGGCAGAAAGGGAAGTCAGAAGCGGGGGACAAGACAGCTGTTTTAAGCGGGTGGCTATTTTCATATTACAAGACATTCTTCTGATGCTTCACCACCTCATTAACCTATGTGTCATTCGGAAGTATTTTGCCATGCTCTGATGATTAGAGACTCACTGGCTAACAACACAACATTTTAAATGCAAGCTCTTCCCTGGAGTCATGGTGAATTAATTTTCAATTAGTTTTCATTAACAAACTTCATTTTTATGGGTCTAATTGCTGTCCCAGCTTCAGGAAATTCAGCAAGTACTCTGGTGGGGTAGGAGGGGGCAGTTATAGGAGTGAGGAATATCCTGGGCCCTTTTCAGAAGACCTTACTTCAATCCTTGTCCAGAACAAAAATTTATCCCTAAATTATATCAAACACATACCAATAGAAACTATGCATCTTTTCTGGGGTAAGTTTTATTGCAAGTTGAGCCTAGTGTTTATGTTGTACCCCAAAACCAGGATTAAGAAGGGAGAAGAGGACAGCTATATGTAGGAGAATGAAACTGGATCATTGTCTAACCCCATACACAAAAGTAAATTCAAAATGGATCAAAGACCTGAATGTAAGTCATGAAACCACAAAACTCTTAGAAAAAAACATAGGCAAAAATCTCTTGGACATAAACATGAGCGACTTCTTCATGAACATATCTCCCTGGGCAAGGGAAACAAAAGCAAAAATGAACAAGTGGGACTATATCAAGCTGAAAAGCTTCTGTACAGCAAAGGACACCATCAATAGAACAAAAAGACATCCTACAGTATGGGAGAATATATTCATAAATGACAGATCCGATAAAGGGTTGGCATCCAAAATATATAAAGAGATCATGCACCTCAACAAACTAAAAGCAAATAATCCAATTAAAAAATGGGTAGAGGATCTGAACAGACAGTTCTCCAACGAAGAAATTCAGATGGCCAACAGGCACATGAAAAGATGTTCCACATCGCTTGTTATCAGAGAAATGCAAATTAAAACCACAATGTGATATCATCTCACACAGTTAGGACGGCCACCATCCAAGAGACAAACAACAACAAATGTTGGTGAGGATATGGAGAAAGGGGAACTCTCCTACACTGCTGGTGGGAATGTAAATTAGTTCAACCATTGTGGAAAGCAGTATGGAGGTTCCTCAAAAAACTCAAAATAGAAATACCATTTGACCCAGGAATTCCACTCCTAGGAATTTACCCTAAGAATGCAGCAGCCCAGTTTGAAAAAGACGTATGCACCCCCCCCTATGTTTATTGCAGCACTATTTACAGTAGCCAAGAAATGGAAGCAACCTAAGTGTCCATCAGTAGATGAATAGATAAAGAAGATGTAGTACATATACACAATGGAATATTATTCAGCCATAAGAAAAAAACAAATCCTACCATTTGCAACAACATGGATGGAGCTAGAGGGTATTATGCTCAGTGAAATAAGCCAGGCGGAGACAGACAAGTACCAAATGATTTCACTCATCTGTGGAGTATAAGAACAAAGAAAAAAACTAAAGGAACAAAACAGCAGAAGACTCACAGAACTCAAGAATGGACTAACAGTTACCAAAGGGAAAGGGACTGGGGAGGATGAGTGGGAAGGGAGGGACAAGGGGAAAAAGGGGCATTACGATTAGCAGACATAATGTAGTGGGGGGCACGGGGAGGGCTGTACAACACAGAGAAGACAAGTAGTGACTCTATAGCATCCTACTACGCTGATGGACAGTGATTTTAATGGGGTAAGTGGTGGGAACTTGATAGGGGGAGTCTAGTGACCATAATGTTGCTAATGTATTGTAGATTAATGATACCAAAATAAAAATATATTTTTAAAAAAGAAGGGAGAACATTAGATTTCTGTAGAAAAGTGCTCTGCACATGTCACTCTTTCTTTGCCTTAGTTTCCTTTGATGGAAAAAAATTCAGTCCAGATTGTCTAGATCCAAATAATATGAGTCTATAATATTGGCAAATCATCACAAATAAATCTGATATACAAAGATGAACTACATAGTAAAACCGAAGTTCTTGGACTGCTAATAATGAAGGACTGATAGCCTGGGTAACATGTCCCCAAACCAAAATTCCAGCAGCTTCTCAGGAACAGTGTGATGCTTTTGTACCAAAAACAATAACATTTCTCTGCTCTTTGCATTTCTGTTCTTTAAAACCTGAGACTGAGAACCCATGAAATACTCATCACCCGCAGTCTAAGCCCTTGCCTTTATAAAATATAATAAACATTTTTCTTCCTCTTGATTTTTCCATGAAAAACTAAGTTTGTTGAAAGCTTAATCCTTTGGTGTTTGCTCTTGAGGAGGCACACATTTTAAAGTACACTGTGATTTTTTAATTATAAAAAGGTTTTTAATTCCATCTTGTTACTCTGACTCAAAAATAAACAAAGCTTATTTCTTAGTGAATAGTGTTAATTCTTTCCTTCACACAGAAATGATTATTTCAGCATTCCTTGAGTAGGCATTTACTGAGTGCCGATTTATTCATAAGACTGTGCTCTTTCAGATCCTATCTAACAGAGCCCGAAAAACTAAGAGATGAGATCCTGTCCTGGTATAAGATAGCTGAGTGGCAAAAGTGGAATGCATGAAACTGTAGAACACTTGGCAAAGCAACAGGTGAATAAGCACAAAATAATGCAGGAGAAATTATAAGCGGAAGTGCCTGGGGCATGCAAAATAGAGCAAATTGAGATGACCACAAACCCTAGCTTTCTTCATCAGAAGCAGTTTCTCTGTATTGTTGAGCATTTTATTGTGAAAACAGACTCAGGTTTAATTCATTTTAAATGAGTGATATCTTCTAGACAGAAAATTTCCTGGCATTTGGTTCTTTGCCACAGAAAGTTCTAAGAATAAAATTGGGCATCTTCTATTATGATGTTAAGACAATGACTTCCTCAAAAAATCAGCTAGAAACTAAAAATGTGAAATACTTTATTATGAAAGTCACTTTTAAAGATCAGGAACACTAGGATACAGATTAGAATCCAATCTGTAAAAATATAAAAAGAATGATAGATAATAACACTGAATTAGTAATGTACAGAAACAAAACTAACTCTCAGAAGATATAAGTGGTCCATTCATTAATGCAATGAATTAAGGACAGTGTCAAAGCACTGAGAGATGTTTAATCTTTAATAAATTTATGTATTTATGTTTTTAACAAAATATTGCCTGATTGGTTATGAAATTAAGGTCTGGAGTCAAGATGGCAGAGTAGAAAGATCTCAGGTTTTAGTGTCAGACAGATCTGAATTAACCCACTTCTGGTGTTTATGAACACATTTTTGGGCCTGTTTCTTAACTTCACTGAGTCACAGTTTCATTACTGGTAAAATAAAAACTATAATAATGCCTATATTATAAGGATTTTGTGAGAATTAAATTCATGTAAAATGTTTTGCACATGGTAAGCACTAAATAAAAATGAACTATTGCTAGGATATATACTCAGCTAAACATTTGGAAGCCAGCAAGTCTCTCTAGGATAAGGAACTATCTTAAAAAGTCATCTCATTAGTGGAGTCTATGAAATATTTTTATTAAAAACCACTAATAAATTTTTGAGGCATAATCAAATGAGAATTATGTAACTGCCATTACTTGCGCTGCCTGGTGGTCAATTTAAAAAACTGATGAGATGTCGTCAGTATTCAAATCTCAGCTTCTGGCACAAAAATCAAGTATTTAATATGATTTTGCTTTCATAATTCCACAGAAATACCAGATTATTGGGTTCTACCTTTTGTCCTAAACTCTCCTGAGTTAAAGTCAACAATAATATAATGTCCTGTGTCTTACCATGAAAAAAGCAGAAGTGGATATATATGGTTTCATTAGGTCAGCTGGGAAAATAAACACCCCTGCAGCCATGCACCTGTTTTCTATCTACATATACCAATTTGGGAAACATCAACTTCCTTAAAGAACCACTGTGAAACTGGCCTCTAAGTACATTTACCTAAATTCAACATAATAATGCTTTTTCTTATATGACACATGTCTTTCCAAAACACTAAAGGACTGTTTCAGGATTCTCTAACCTCAGTCGTAATGTTTAAGAAAAGTTCTGAAAACGATTTCACTTAAGGAACTATTTATAAAGTCAAAATAAGAATTGAAACAAATAGCCTAAAGCCCCTGTCTAGTCAGACCCAAAAAAAATAGAATTCTTTGTAGTCATAGACAATGATAATTATGTTCCTGTGGATGGCTCTTTGCACAATGAAAGTGCCTTTGGAAGCACAGAGCAGTACAATTGTTTGACTTAGGCTTAATATTAAAGTCATCGTATTATATTCTATTTCCTTGCAATGAATGATCCAGAAGTGAAAGTTTCATATGTATGGCAACATTTTTGTTACCCAGAATATGAAATTAATCATAATATCTCATTATTCCTTAAAAAGGCACAAAAATTCTCAATCATAATGTAAGTTGGTTGTAGGGAAGGTAGTGCAGCATGGGGGATACAGCCAATGATTCTGCAACATCTTCCTATGCTGACAGACAGTAACTGCACTAATAGGGGTGAGGACGTAATAATACAGGTAACTGCTGAACCACTGTGTTGTACGCTTGAAATCAACATATTCTATATCAGTAATACCTTAATTAAAATAAAAAACATAATCCTTAAATTCTTTAAAAAGAAGAGTCTCCTTTTAAGTGCAATGTGGAAATAAGAGGACCTACGGAGAGAAGGAAAGATGAACTTTGCCAATATAGCATTATAAGAGACCTCTGTCCTCATTCTTGAGAGCATTAGTGTTAATTTTGCTTTAAAGTATGCTAAACAATTTTATTCCTTTGTTTTTTTTGGCTCTTCCTAGTGAATAAATTACATATCAAACATTGAGACGTTTTCTTAATAGATTTTGATTCCATAAACACAGTATCTTAAATGCATATAAATGTGTTTCAAATTATTGAAGTGCAGCTGTTTAGATGTATTCTACATGGTAAAATACATTTAGCAAATACAAGCAATTGTGCTGAGAAATCACAGATGTACACTGAACATTTATGACACTCAGTTTTATAAGTCAACAATACCATTTGCTATTTTTTAATTAATTTCTTCAGAGATAGTTACCTCTATTTTTTACATCCATTTTAATAATTATGTACTGTACATGGTTTGAATAACCACCTTAAAACCTCTCTCCCTGAGTTAAATTTTGAAGGCAAATTACCAGCAAACTGTTTATAGAGAGTCCTATTGAAAATTTTTTAGATATTTTATGTATGTTTTGCTTTGAGTTTTAAAAATGTTTCAGGCATAGGAAGTTGTTCTATCATTAGCTATTAGATTTTTGTATATTTATATGCATCAAATTAGAATATTTCCATTTTGACAAATAGAAACCAAAGGAAGCAAGGAAATATTCAATTAAACCAGAAAGCTGATACGTTATCCAGTACTCAACCACCACGGTGTGTGGTCAGAGTCACTGGAACAGCCCAGTGACATGGTGGGCTTCCAAATCAAGAGTACTTTGCTGCCTACTGCTTGTATTACACTCTTAATAGTTTTTTTTTTATGTTTTCTCTTTGTTATTTTTTTTTCTTTTTGCAGAGTGGGCACTTAAAATGTCTTTTGTGCTTTGATAATTCTTTTGAGAGTTTAAGAACTATTCATCTCTTTTAGATATGTGATTTTGTTTAAAAAAAAAACCCACTCAAATCACATTTCTTTTGTTTTCTTTACAGTTCTCTCCTCTGCTCTATGCCTATCCTCTCCTTGTTTATCGGGGTCACTTCTCTGTTCTTTTCCTCTCAGCCAAACTGCATTTTAAAAAGATATTTTACAAATAGATTAGGGAAGATATAAACGTGTTCATTTGTAATATCTGTATCTCATGCCTGACCTAATAGTCCCCCTTGACCTTTCCACACATGCATCAGCACCTCCATTTTTGTTCAAGACATACAGGGTTCTCTCAGCCTCAGCACATCTTGGGCACATCGTCCTTGACATGAGTGAAGTAACTGGAGTCACTCTAACTTAACTTCAACTTTATGAAATATTCAGTTTATGCCCTGGAATGTGTTCACTACATAAATCAGATTTCAATATCATTCCAAAATATGGAATGTGTTTCTAAACCACAAGGGAAAACACAGAATCTCATTTCAAACTCTGTATAGCCAGGTCACCATGTGGCACTGACTGTTTTCAAAATGAAATGAAGGTTTTCAAAATCTTATAAACTCAACCTCAGTGTCCATGTATACACTTTCCTAATATTAATTAGGATACTCTGTGGCTTCAGTGAACTGCAGTGGGACCTTCTCTTCCCAACATGCAACCACTGTCATCTGACCTGAAGCATCTATTGGCCATTTGTTCTATCAGCTATCAGATTTCTTTTTGAGGGTGTTATATTTAGATTTCTGAAAGAGATGGCAGTAATACTTAGCTCTATGCCTCTGCTTACCCTGAAGATTCAAAGGGCAATAACTATTTGAAATCTTTCTCTTTGGTTTAGAAGGACCTTAGTTATGCAATCTTCAACACACAAAAGGTAAAGGAATTTTCCTGCACCCAAAATATTTGACACCGTTTAGTGAGATATTCCAGCCCTGCCAAATTCCTTCTTCACATGGTGTAACCTGACAAAGCACAGGCACAAGTTCACCAGCAAAAGATAGCTGGAGAATTGTTAATTGCCTTTAGCTGACTTTTTGCTCCTTGAGAGGGTTAAAAACTCAGACATAGCATGTTTAAGAACACAGTACTAGGTTTAGATGGCCTGAGTTCAAATGTCACACGTTGCTAGCTGTATGACTTTGGGAGAGTTCACTTAGCTTAACTTTCTCCTGTCTAAAATTGAGTGAATAACAGAATCTACTTCATAGAGCTCAGTGTAACAATACACGTGAAGTGCCTAGCACACAGTGAGCACTCAGTATCGGTTATTATCATTTATTTTTTTTAATTCAACAAACACGGAAGCACCTATGGCAAAGCATTTTATGGGTGGACAAACTGAAGCACAGGAATCTTGGGCAGTTACCCAAAGTTACTGTTGAAATAGGACTGGAACACAGATGTTCTAATGTCGATTTATATCTCCAGGCTAAGCTGGTTTTCCTAAAGGTACATTAAAAACCCAACCTAGATTTGGGAGCTTCTCAGAAAATGAAACAAAATTTCTTGTTTTGGCTTTGTTAGTGGTGTAAATGATTTCAAACATGTCTGTAATATTTCCATGAGTAGAACAAAATAAGAGATGTAAATATGACTGACAAAAGAAAAAAATGCCAACAGATCTTTAAGCCACACAAAATCCATCTCCCAATCTAAAAAATAAGCTTTTTGGCAAGTAAGGGCCTGGGATTTTTATTTCTTTAATTGTATGTATTGCCTTTATTTCTTCATATAATTAGAGTCTTATAAATTTTAATACTATATATAATATAGGAAATATTATTCAGTAAGAACAAACAGTGGGTGAGGAGCAGTAGCAAAAAGAGTTCCTCTGAATTGATTATTTATTTTTGTAAATAAGTGCTTATTCTCAGAGGTAGCCTAACAAAGTTATTATACTAAATAAATTAGCTCACATCCACCCTACCAAATTCTGATTTCAGATTCCCTATGTAACAAATATTACTTATGTCTTTAATTTCCATATTACTACTACAACCAAACTGAAAATTTCAGGCTCTGTAAACTCAGAATAACTTAAGAATGGATAAAGACCATACGATGAAATTAAATTAAATATGAACTTGTTCACATATTCTAATAAGTATCCAAACATATGATACTTTGTTTCTGTACAACAATGTAAAAATATGTTTATGTTTAAAAGTGATAAAATCAATAGCTAGTTAGTGTGGTCACTAAAACACTTCAGTGTTTATTCAGGACCAAGCCAACAATGAGACTTTTTCCCAGTGAAAGCAGGGAAAGTAATTACATTAACACTGGCCAAATAATTTGGCCAAACTTAGTTAATGCTGCATAGGTGGATTTTTCAAACATTTCTAACCAGATGCTGAGGTTTGATGAGATAGAGTAGACCCACATTTCATGACATGAATATTTCAAGGTGTTAAACTTGATTCTTCCTAAACCCCTCTAACTGAAAACTGTGCTGAAATAAATATGAAAATAAATTTTGAAGTATCCAGCAGTCAAAATATGTTTTTTGAATGACAGCAGTTCTACTGGCTTAAAATCATCCCTTTAGCCCATATGAAAGCCTCTTTATAGCCTTGATTCCATGATTGTGCATTTCTGATGCAGATAATTTATTACGAGAAAAGCAAAATATTCCTGGTCTGTGTAAGTGCATTTAAAATTTGCTCTGATGCAAGATATAACTTTCATAATAAGAGAAAGTGGGAGTGAATATTATTACAAATGACAAGACTTTTTACACAAAACTGGCATTTGACAGTGTCATTTACAACAACTGTGAGTCTTTTACTCTGTGCAATTCCTGGAGTACCTTATCTGTTGTACATGGTACTTAGCAGTTTTGGATCACATTGTAACATAGCCCTACACTTAATATTCACTTTCATGTTCCCCCTCCCCTGGCATGATAGCAATTCAGAGTAAGATTTCTCCTTATTGAATAGGACTTGAGATGAATCCATGCATTCATTTAACAACATTTTTATAGAGCACCCATTGTGTACCAGTTAGGAACCTGTGCTGAGAAAAATTCACAGTCCCTGCTCTCTTACAGCTTAGAGTCTAGTGATAGAATTAAACGTTTAACAAATAATCACACAAATAAGTATATAACTTAAAGGAAATTATAGAGTGCTATGAACTAGAACAGGAAGATTCCAATTTCACTTGGGAGATCAGGGAAAGCCTCTCTGCAAACCTGATATTTGAGGTAATAACTGAAGAAAGAGTATGAGTTGGCTCAGCAATCTAGTGGAGCTATGGAGTAGGCTTTGTGATTGCCTCTCTCCACACCCCTCACCCCACACACTCCTTACACACATACTATACTAGCCACAGGTATTGGGCTGGTATAGAGCCCGCCCTCATCTCAAGGACCGGGCCCCTGAGGGTCCAATCAAATCTCCTTGCCATAGTGATCTATTCAGAGATGTATTAGCCTAAGCCAATCAAAATATGACAGGTTTTAGGTCAAAGTAATTGGTTCATAGTGGGCATGTGACCCAAGTTGGATTAATCAGAATAAAGGTCAGGGCTTCTGTTTGAAGATGGGAAATAGTTGTTTTCTCTTCCTGGATATGAACAAGGACACCTACGGAACAAGCAGCTGCCATCTCTCTACCAGGAGTAAAACCAGATTAAAATAAAGCTAACAGGATCATGGGAAGATGGCAGCGTGAGTAGTTCAGAGGGAATCTCCTCCCCCAAAACATACATATTTATGAAAATACAATAAATACAACTTTTCCTAAAAGAGACACCAGTGGATGCAGTACAACAGCCAGGATACATCTACATCTGTGAGAACTCAACATCACATGAAGGGGGTAAGATACAAGCCGCGGCCAGGCGGGACCCAAACACTCCCCCATCCCAGAACCCGGCGGGAAGAAAGGAGTCGGAACGGGAAGGGAGTGAAAGCCCAGGACTGCTAAACAACCAGCTCTAGAAATCCGTACTTGGAGCGCAGACACAAGGTGCACGGGGTGCCGGATATTAGAGAAATGGAAAAGCAAAACCTGTGGACAGGTCCCTGCAACTGGCACCCCTGAGACAAAAGAAAAGCAAGTGCTTTCTGCAAGTCTTAAAGAGACAGGGACCCCATAGCTGGAAGAAGTTGTCCTGGCAAACTTAGCTAGCAGCTGGGAATCCTGGGAACCTTAGGCGCCCTAAACCCCAGGAAGGCAACACAGCTCTGAAGCCCCTCACAGCACTAAGCAGCCTGCCAGTCGTTCCTCCAACTGGCGTGGACCCTGACACACTGCCCCAGTAGCAGGAGAGTGGCAGTGCATGCCAGGGGCAGCGGTGCCGGAAGGGACCGGGAGCAGATCACATGGGCCAACGGCGCGAAAGGGGATCAGAAGAGGCTTGTGCGAGCCTGCAGTGGCGGTGACCGAACAGCCCGGGTGCGGCTTGCACACACGGGCGGCAGTGGAACAAGAGGACCCCGGTAGAGGCCCCAGCGGGAGAGCCCCACACTCACCTGCAGCGGAGCCAGAGGGAGCAGGCACGTTCCCAGCAGCTGACCAGAATCCCAGCCCAACAGACAGCCATCCGGGCCAGAAAGGCTGCTGCTGGCACACAGCTGCCCGGCAGGGGTGCCGCTATCGCAGAGGAGCGCACCTGGCGTGCCTGCCACTCCCCACAGGCTCTGCGCTGCTCTGACAGACACCCTGCGCACAGCAGCTTAGGGGACTAACCCGGTGGCTGCTCCAGGAGTGCGGGTAACTGACACAGGCAGCAGAGAAGGGCAAGGCATCCAGCAAGCAGGAAAGGACTTTCTTCTCCCAGCTGACACACCCGCAACCTGCCTACAGCCACCGCTATCACCATGAAAAGGCAAAAAAATTTAGTCCAGTCCAAGATAGTTCAGACAACACCTGAGAGAGGATGTGCAGACAGACCTAACCAGTCTCCCTGAAAAATAAATCAAAATAAAAATCATAAACATGCTGACAGAGCTGTAGAGAATTATGCAACAGCTAAGGGATGAAGTCCGTAAGGAGATTACAGATGTCTGGAGGGAGATTACAGAAGTGAAACAAATTCTTGAAGGATTTATAAGTGGAATAGATAAGATGCAAGAGGCCATTGATGGAATAGAAGCCAGAGAACAGGAACACACAGAAGCTGACGCAGAGAGAGATAAAAGGATCTCCAGGAATGAAACAATATTAAGAGAATTGTGTGACCAATCCAAAAGGAACAATATCTGCATTATAGGGATACAGAGGAAGAAGAGAGGAAAAAAGGGATAGAAAGTGTCTTTGAAGAAATAATTGCTGAGAACTTCCCCAAACTGGGGGAGGAAATAGTTGCTCAGACTATGGAGGCACACAGAACTCCTGAGAGACGGGACCCAAAGAGGACAACACCAAGACACATAATAATTAAAATGGCAAAGATCAAGGACAAGGACAGAGTATTAAAGGCAGCCAGAGAGAGAAAAAACGTCACCTACAAAGGAAAAACCCATCAGGCTATCATCAGACTTCTCAACAGAAACCTTACAGGCCAGAAGAGAATGTCATGATATATTTAATGCAATGAAACAGAAGGGCCTTGAACCAAGGATACTGTATCCAGCACAACTATCATTTAAATATGAAGGAGGGATTTAAAAATTCCCAGACAAGCAAAAATTGAGGGAATCTGCCTCCTACAAACCACCTCTACAGGGTATCTTAGAGGGACTGCTCTAGATGGGAGTACTCCTAAAAAGAGCACAGAACAAAACACCCAACATATGAAGAATGGAGGAGGAGGAATAAGAAGGGAGAGAAATAATCATCAGCCTGTGTTTATAATAGCTGAATAAGCGAGTTAAGTTAGACAGTAAGGTATTAAAGAAGCTAACCTTGAACCTTTGGTAACCATGAATCTAAAGCCTGCAATGGCAATAAGTACATATTTTTCAATAATCACCCTAAATGTAAATAGACTGAATGCACCAATCAAAAGACACAGAGTAATAGAATGGATAAAAAAGCAAGACCCATCTATATGCTGCTTACAAGAGACTCAACTCAAACCCAAAGACATACACAGATTAAAAGTCAAGGGATGAAAAAAGATATTTGATATTTCATGCAAACAACAGAGAGAAAAAAGCAGGTGTTGCACTACTAGTATCAGACAAAATAGACTTCAAAATAAAGAAAATAACAAGAGATAAAGAAGGACATTACATAATGATAAAGGGCTCAGTCTAACAAGAGGATATAACCATTATAAACATATATGCACCCAATACAGGAGCACCAATATATGTGAAACAAATACTAAGAGATTTAAAGGAGGAAGTAGAATGCAATGCATTCATTTTGGAAGACTTTAACACACCACTCATTCCAAAGGACAGATCTACCAGACAGAAAATAAGTAAGGACACAGAGGCACTGAACAACACACTAGAACAGGTGGACCTAATAGACATCTATAGAACTCTACATCCAAAAGCAACAGGATACACATTCTTCTCAAGCACACATGGAACATTCTCCAGAATAGACTACATACTAGGCCACAAAAAAGAGCCTCAGTAAATTCCAAAAGATTGAAATCCTACCAACCAACTTTTCAGACCACAAAGGTATAAAACTAGAAATAAATTGTACAAAGAAAGCAAAAAGGCTCACAAACACATGGAGGCTTAACAACATGCTCCTAAATAATCAATGTATCAACGACCAAATTAAAATGGAGATCCAGCAATATATGGAAACAAATGACAACAACACAAAACCCCAACTTCTGTGTGATGCAGCAAAAGCAGTCTTAAGAGGAAAATATATAGCAATCCAGGCATATTTAAAGAAGGAAGAACAAACCCAAATGAATAGTCTAATGTCACAATTATCAAAATTGGAAAAAGAAGAACAAATGAGGCCTAAGGTCAGCAGAAGGAGGGACATAATAAAGATCAGACAAGAAATAAATAAAATTGAGAAGAATAAAACAATAGAAAAAATCAATGAAACCAAGAGCTGGTTCTTCGAGAAAATAAACAAAATAGATAAGCCTCTAGCCAGACTTATTAAGAGAAAAAGGGAGTCAACACACATCAACAGAATCAGAAACGAGAAAGGAAAAATCACGACGGACCCCACAGAAATACAAAGAATTATTAGAGAATACTATGAAAACCTTATGCTAACAAGCTGGAAAACCTAGGAGAAATGGACAACTTCCTAGAAAAATATAACCTTCCAAGACTGACCCAGAAAGAAACAGAAGATTTAAACAGACCAATTACCAGCAACGAAATTGAAGCAGTAATCAAAAAACTACCCAAGAACAAAACCCCCAGGCCAGATGGATTTACCTCGGAATTTTATCAGACATACAGAGAAGACATAATACCCATTATCCTGAAAGTTTTCCAAAAAATTGAAGAGTAGGGAATACTCCCAAACTCATTCTATGAAGCTAACATCACCCTAATACCAAAACCAGGCAAAGACCCCACCAAAAAAGAAAACTACAGACCAATATCCCTGATGAACGTAGATGCAAAAATACTCAACAAAATATTAACAAACCGAATTCAAAAATACATCAAAAGGATTATACACCATAACCAAGTGGGATTCATCCCAGGGATGCAAGGATGGTACAACATTCAAAAATCCATCAACATCGTCCAAAAGAATGACAAAAACCACATGATCATCTCCATAGATGCTGAAAAAACATTAGACAAAATTCAACATCCATTCATGATAAAAACTCTCAACAAAATGGGCATAGAAGGCGAGAATGTCAACATAATAAAGGCCATATATGATAAACCCACAGCTAACATCATACTGAACAGCAAGAGGCTGAAAGCTTTTCCTCTGAGATCGGGAACAAGACAGGGATGCCCACTCTCCCCACTGTTATTCAACATAGTACTAGAGGTCCTAGCTATGGCAATCAGACAAAACAAAGAAATACAAGGAATCCAGATTGTTAAAGAAGAAGTCAAACTGTCACTATTTGCAGATGACATGATATTGTACATAAAAAACCCTAAAGACTCCACTGCAAAACTACTAGAACTATTATCATGTATATAAATGTTGAATCACTGTGTTGTACACCTGAAACTAATGTAATGCAATATTGTTGTCAACAACCCTTCAATAAAAAAATAAAATAAAATAAAAATAAAATATAATAAATGTACACCAAAGAAAAAAAAAAACTACTAGAACTAATATCAGAATTCAGCAAAGTTGCAGGATACAAAATTAACACACAGAAATCTGTAGCTTTCCTATACACTAACAATGAACTAATAGAAAGAGAAATCAGGAAAACAATTCCATTCACAGTAGCATCAAAAAGAATAAAATACCTAGGAATAAACCTAACCAAGAAAGTGAAAGACCTATACCCTGAAAACTACAAGACACTCTTAAGAGAAATCAAAGAGGTCACTAACAAATGGAAACTCATCCCACGCTCCTGGCTAGGAAGAATTAATATCATCAAAATGGCCATCCTGCCCAAAGCAATATACAGATTTGATGCAATCCCTATCAAATTACCAACAGCATTCTTCAATGAACTGGAACAAATAGTTCAAAAATTCATATGGAACCAACAAAGACCCCGAATAGCCAAAGCAATCTGGAGAAGGAAGAATAAAGTGGGGGGATCTCACTCCCCAACTTCAAGCTCTACTACAAAGCCACAGTAATCAAGACAATTTGGTACTGGCACAAGAACAGAGCCACAGACCAGTGGAACAGAATAGAGACTCCAGACATTAACCCAAACATATATGGCCAATTAATATACGATAAAGGAGCCATGGACATACAATGGGGAAATGACAGTCTCTTCAACAGATGGTGCTGGCAAAACTGGACAGCTACATGTAAGAGAATGAAACTGGATCACTGCCTAAACCCATACACAAAAATAAATTCAGAATGGATCAAAGACCTGAATGTAAGTCATGAAACCATAAAACTCTTAGAAAAAAACATAGGCAAAAATCTCATAGACATAAACATGAGTGACTTCTTCATGAACATATCTCCCTGGGCAAGGGAAACAAAGGCAAAAATGAACAAGTGGAACTATATCAAGCTAAAAAGCTTCTGTACAGCAAAGGACACCATCAATAGAACAAAAAGACATCCTACAGTATGGGAGAATATATTCATAAATGACAGATCCGATAAAGGATTGACATCCAAAATATATAAAGAGCTCACACACCTCAACAAACAAAAAGCAAATAAGCCAATTAAAAAATGGGCAGAGGAGCTGAGTAGACAGTTCTCTAAAGAAGAAATCCAGATGGCCAACAGGCACACGAAAAGATGCTCCACATCGCTAATCATCAGAGAAATGCAAATTAAAATCACAATGAGATATCACCTCACACCAGTAAGGATCGCCATCATCGAAAAGACAAACAACAACAAATGTTGGCAAGGTTGTGGAGAAAGGGGAACCCTCCTGCACTGCTGGTGGGAATGTAAATTAGTTCAACCATTGTGGAAAGCAGTATGGAGGTTCCTCAGAATGCTCAAAATAGAAATACCATTTGACCCAGGAATTCCACTCCTAGGAATTTACCCTAAGAATGCAACACTCCAGTTTGAAAAAGACCACTGCACCTCTATGTTTATGGCAGCACTATTTACAACAGCCAAGAAATGGAAGCAACCTAAATGTCCATCAGTAGATGAATGGATAAAGATGTGGTACATATACACAATAGAATATTACTCAGCCATAAGAAAAAAACAAATCCTACCATTCGCAACAACATGGATGGAGCTAGAGGGTATTATGCTCAGTGAAATAAGCCAGATGGAAAAAGACAAGTATCAAATGATTTCACTCATATGTGGAGTATAAGAACAAAAGAAAACTGAAGGAACAAAACAGCAGCAGAATCACAGAACCCAAGAATGGACTAACAGTTACCAAAGGGAAAGGGACTGGGGAGGATGGGTGGGAAGGGAGGTATAAGGGTGGGGAAAAAGAAAGGGGGTATTACTATTAGCATGTATAGTGCATGGGGGGCACAGGGAGTGCTGTGCAACACAGAGAAGACAAGTAGTGATTTTACAGCATCTTACTACACAGATGGACAGTGACTGTGAAGGGGCATGTGGGGGGGACTTGGTGAAGGGGGAGCCTAGTAAACATAATGTTCTTCATGTAATTGTAGATTAATGATACCAAATAAATAAATTAATAACAATAAATAAATAAAGCTAACATACAGGAAAGGAAAGAACCAAGATAATCATGGTGGAACAGAGCTTGCTGGGATTATGAATTGAAACAATCCCTGGCCCATCCAACTTAGGTTTTTTGTTGATGGCTACCAAAAGATTCTGTTACCAGCTAAGAGGATTCTTAACAAAGGGAATAGCCTGCATAAAAACTCTGAATATTCATCTGCTAGATTCTTCTTGCTTACAACATAAATCTATTCCTTTGCACCCTAAGAACACTAGGTATTGCTCAAATCCAATGCTATATCCATACTGTTCTCTCTGCCTCTGGTATTTTTTCTGCCTGCAAACTATCAAATCTCAATCATCTTCCAACATCTTGTTTAAGTAGTTCTTCCTACTCCATAAAGTTTTCTCTAACCATTCTTACCCATGATGATACTCTTTCTCCTAACTGATCTTAGCCAACTTTTTTAAACTTCAAATTTTAGCATCTGCTGTATTACTCAACCTCCCCCACCTAACCTGTTCTTCAATGCACTTTTGCACCTTCATATCTTTGCCCAGCATATTCCATATTTCCTCAAGCTGGAATGAACTACCTCTTACACCATTTACTGAAACCCTACATACTCTCCAAAAATCTATAATGCCACCTTTCTTAGAAAGCCCTCTCTATCCACTAGTAGGATATGAGCATGTCCATATTTTTCCCACAAGACTGTCCTTTCTTGAGAACAGGGACCATCTTCAATTCAACTTTGAGCTCCCACTGCATGACTACAACAGAATAGACACTAGAGACAGATGCTTATTGAATGGATAAGTGGATGAATGGATAGATAGAATAGCTGGACAGATTCCTCTAAATGTATATATTTATATATATGGTAGTTCTTAGGAAAAGGAACCACATCTAATCTTTTTAATCCTCTTGGTACATAGCAAAATATACATGCATATTGTAAGAACTAAATATAGATATTTATTGAATGAAAAAAACATGTATGTGATTCTAGAATTTAAAATAATTGGATGTATGAGAATTTAAGCAAATCTGTGTTTCATGTTTTTTTTAAACTGGAAGCTATAGGATGTCATTTAACCACTTTCCTTTAAGGCCAAGAGTTAAATACATTCTTTGCTTATGACAAAAGTACAAGGAGAGGGAGCTAACAGAAACCAGAAGTGTTGCTCATGTGGTTAAGCACTAAATTTTGGTGAATTGCATTTAAGTAGCAAATAGCTTCAGCTGTAAATACTGGATTAAAAGGACTAAAGACCAATGTGTACTTCTTTCTATGAAATGCTCTTTTGAAATGATAAATAGACTTTTACAGTGAGAATGTCTTTCAACAGATCAAACTGGAAACTTAACCGCTTGGTCATTTTCTTTAGAGCTAAATAGTCTCAGATTTTAAAGTTAGATTAAGATTTTTGGTACCATTCATACAGTCCTTGATGGGAATATAATTGGTATGTACTTTTTAATGACATTTTGACATTATCTATCAAAATGTAAAATATGCATAACTTGACCCATTGAGTCCACTTTTAGGGAACTATTCCAAATTAAAAAAAGAACACAAAAATATATGTACAAAAAAATGTTTGATGCAATATTATTATTGGTTGAATATGACTTAGACAGCCATCAGTTTGGGAATGGTTACATAAATTCAAGTATTTTGGTACTGTGCAATAATATGCTGCTAAAAAGAATGAAGTGGTTCTGTAGATAGTGATATGAAAGAATGTCAATGATAAATTTTTGCAGAAGCTGGGTGGTGAGTACTTACTCTTCTCTCTACTTCTTTGAATGTTGGAAATTTTCCATAGCACAAAGGGTTTTTTAACACGAGCATACTTTCTTTCATTGCACTTCACTTTACTGTACTTCAGATATTGTGTTTTTCACAAATGGAAGGTTTGTGGCAACCCTGAATCAAGCAAGCCTATTGGCACCATTTTCCAACAGCATTTCTCACTTCATGTCTCTGTGTCATATTTTGGAAGTTCTCTCTATATTTCAAGTTTTTTCACTGTTATTATATTTGTTACAGTGATCTGTGATCAGTGATCTTCAATGTTACTATTGTAATTGTTTTGGGGCACCATGAACCGTGCCCATATAAGGTGGCAAACTTAATTGATAACTGTGTGTGTGCTGATTTCTCTACTGACAGGCTGTTCCATGTCTCTCTCCCTCTCCCCAGGCTTTCGTATTCCCTGAGACACAACAGTATTGAAATTAGGCCAACTAATAAGCCTGCAATGGCCTGTGAGTGATCAAATGAGAAGAAGAGTTGCACATCTCTCACTTTAAATCAACAGCTAGAAATGATTTAGTGAGGAGGCATGTCACTGAGATAGGCCAAACACTAGGCCTCTTGGGGCAAACAATTAACCAAGATGTGAGTGCAAAGAAAAAGATCTTGGAGGAAATTAAAAATGCTACTCCAGTGAATACGCAAATGATAAGTAAGCAAAATGACCTTATTGCTGGTAAAGAGAAAGTTTGATGATCTGGATAGATGATCAAACCAGTCACAACATTCCCTTCAGCCAAAGCCGAATCCAGAGCAAGGCCCTAACTCTCTTCAACTCTGTGAAGCCTGAGGGAGCTGCAGAAGAAAAGTCTGAAGCTAACAAAGGTTAGTTTATGAGGTTTAAGGAAAGAAGCCTTCTCTATTACAGCAAAGTAAAAGGGGAAGCAGCAAGTGCTGATGGAGAAGCTGCAGCAAGTTATTCAGAAGATCTAGCTCAGATAATTGATGAAGGTGGCTACACTAAGCAACAGATTTTCAATGCAGATGAAACAACTTTTTATTGGAAGCAGATGCCACCTAGGACTTTCATAGCTAGAGAGAGAAATCAGTGCCTGGCTTCAAAGCTTCGAAGGACAGGCTGACCCTCTTGTTGGGGTTTAATAATGCAGCTGGTAACTTTCAGTTAAAGCCAGTATTCATTTACCATTCCAAAAATCCTAGGTCCCTTAAATCATGTAAATTACAACCTGATTTACTGAATATTTTAGGCCCACTCTTGAGACCTGCTCAAAGAAAAATATTCCTTTCAAAGTATTACTGTTCACTGAAAATACACCAGATCATCCAAGAGCTCTGAGAGAGATGGGCAATGAGATTCAAGTTGTTTCCATGCCTGCTAACACAACATCCATTCTGCAGCCCATTGATCATGGAAGATTTTCAATTTTCAAGTCTTATTGTTGAAGAAATACATCTTGTAAGGCTTTAGCTGCCATGGATAGTGATTCCTCTGATGGATCTGGGCAAAGTAAACTGAAAACCTTCTGGAAAGGAGTCACCATTCTAGATGCCATTAAGAACACTGAAGAGTTCAAGACTTCAGTGGAGGAAGAAACTGCAGAGGTGGTGGAAACAGTGAGAGAACTAGAATTAGAAGTAGAACCTGAAGATGGGACTGAGTTGGTGCATCTCAAGATCAGACTTGAAAAGATGAGGAGTTGTTTCTTATGGATGAGCAAAAAAAAGGAGTTTATTGAGATGGAATCTAGTCCTGGTGAAGATGCTGTGAAGTCTGTTGAAATGGTAGCAAAGATTTAGCATATGACATAAACTTAGTTGATAAAGCATCAGCAGAGTTTGAGAAGATTGACTCCAATTTTGAAGGAAGGTTTACTGTGGGTAAAATGCTATCAAACAGCATCACATCCTACAGAGAAATTGCTCCTGAAAAGAAGAGTTAATCCATGTGGCAAACTTCATTGTTTAAGAAATTGCCTCAGGACTCTCTTGTCCCCTCCTGGCGTGAGCCAGGAGCTCTGTCCTTTCACTTTATCTCTAAATAAAAGCCTGTACCTTGCTCTCCTACCTTGACTGTTTGTGAAGCTCATTCTTCGGCTCCGCAAACAAGAACCCCAGCATCATCCTTGGGCACTCGTCCGGGATAACTTCAGAGAAATATCAGAATTTCCTTATGTCAACTGCCTTACAAAGCCACAAAACTGCAAATAGTAATCAAAATGGAACCTGGAATAGAAGTACCTATCTTCCGAGGCCCTCTCAACCGTCCACTGATGGAGACCTAGCTGCACCCCTTACTGCACCCCCTCTCAGCATGAAGCAGCCAGAGCGGTCATCGTCCCCTTTCCCTAGCAGCAGCTAGGGTCTCTATTTGTAGAGAGGGGAATGAGACAGGGACCATGGATGTAGTCAGAATAGGGTGAGGGCCTCTGGAGGGGGCAGGGCAGGATATTTGCAGTCAGAGCAATGTAACTACATGCAAGGAAACCCCCCCTACTAAAACTCAATGTTAAACATTGAGCTCTAGAATCATTCTTCAGTGACATCAGTTAATGTTCCCCAGATAAGAAGAGTAGCTCATGTTTTATTATGCTAATCATTTGTAACCATGTGTAAGAATTCACTTTAGCATACTAAAAGGCCCAGGCCTATGTGCTGTCTTTCCTCCTTCAGATCTGACAGGGTGATTTTTGCAAACTGAGCAACTAACTTAGCATGCAGACCCAGCTGTAGACGGCATAGTAAAAAGCAGGAAGAATTCCATCTTAAAGATAAGATTGCATTTTAACACCCAGGAAGTTCAAGAGGCAAGATTCTTTAGCAGGTAGACAATACCTCAGCCCACCTTGGCGGCTGGGCAGGCAGCCTTTTGATGTGCTCCCAGACCAAGGCACCGGTGTCCCAGAGAGAAATCAAGGCAGGAAATTCCTTACAGTTAAGTTAATTTTTAATATTCAGGAACCACTTAACAAGTCCCCACCCCTAAGTTTCTTCATGTTCTCGAAAAATCCTCAACTGCCTATAAAACCCCCTAGACAACGCACCACTACGGACTCTCTTGTCCCCTCCTGGCGTGAGCCGGGAGCTCTGTCCTTTCATTTTATCTCTAAATAAAAGCCTGTACCTTACTCTCCTAAAAAAAAAAAGAAATTGCCTCAGCCACCCCAGACTTCGGCAACCACTGCTGTGATCAGCCAGCCGCCACCGGCATCAAGGCAAGATCTCCCACAAGCAGAAAGATTACAACTCACCAAAAGCTCATATGATAGCATTTTTTAGCAGTAAAGTATTTTTTAGTTAATGTATGTACATTGTTGTTTTAGACTAATGCTATTGCACATTTAATAGACTACAGTATGGTATAAACATAGCTTTTATAAGCACTGGGAAACCAAAAATTCATGTGACCCACTTTATTGTAATATTCACTTTATTGAGATGGTCTGGAACTGAACCTTCAATATTTCCAAAGTCTGCCTGTATCATCCAGAGTTAGGATCTAGGAAGTTTCAAGACAACACTGCTCCCATCCTAACAAGAAAAAGCCGGATCATCTACAAAATCTTTATTTGAAGACACTTAGCTCATCCCCCAAGAGAAGCCAGTTAGCCACTTAATGGCAGAGCCAAGATTGAAACCCAAGCCTAGTGCCTCACCTCGTCATTATAAAACAGACTGGTTAACTGATTTTAAAAATCAAGTAACTGTGAGTATAGCAACAAAGCAAAACTGAAGGAACAAAACAGCAGCAGACTCACAGACTCCAAGGAGGGACTAGCGGTTACCAAAGGAAAAGGGGGGGGAAGTGGGGGGAGAAGGGGATTAAGAGGCACTATGATTAGCACACATAATGTAGGGGGGTGCATGGGGAAGAGAGTGCAGCCCAGAGACAATAAGTAGTGACTCTATAGCATCTTACTATGCTGATGGACAGTGACTGTAATGGAGTGTGTGGGAGGACTTGATAATATGGGTGAATGTAGTAACCACAATGTTGCTCATGTGAAACCTTCATAAGATTGTATATCAATGATACATTAATAAAAAAGTCAAGTAACTGTGCTCATCTCTGTATCATAATTAAAGATCTCTAAAAAATGTATAAGGATGCCATAGGGAAGGCTTTCATGGGTGAAAGCACTTTAAGACCTCAGGAGAAAAGAAGCAGTATTAATCCAAAGTTGTAGGAGCATTCATTATTATTGTTATTCAAATAATTGAACTGTTTTAGCTAATTTTAATATTGCACTTTGGTAAATCGAAGAGGGTCACAAACTTTTTGCTACCCTTTTTCTAGAATCTGGGCAGAACTCAGTGACCTGCATGACCTACAAAGTACAGCAGAAGCGAAGTCCTGGGACCTCTGAAGCTCATCATGAAGAGCCTGGCAGCTTGCACACAGGTGTCTCAGCATCCTCCCTGAGTACTGTGAGCTTCATGTATGAGGTCAAATACACAACTTAACAACAACAAAATAACCGAATTTTAAAATGGGCAAGGAGCTTGAATAAACATTTCTCCAAAAAAGATATGAGTGGTCAATTAAGTACATTAAAAGATGTTCAACATCACTAGTCATTAGGAAAATGAATATCAAAACCACAATAAGATGCCACTTCACACTCATTAGGGTAATTGTTATAAAATAAATAAATTTTAAAAATATGTTGGTGAAAATGTGCAGAGGTTGGAATGCTCATGCTTTGCTGATAGGAATGTAAAATCAGTGTAGCTTCTGTGGAAAACAGTTTAGTGGCTCCTCTAAAAGCTAAACAGAATTACCATATGATCCAGTACTTACACTCCTAGATATATACACAAAGGAGTTGAAAGCAGGGACTTGAACAAGTATTTGTACACTCATGTTCCTAATAGCATTATTCACAGTAGCCAAGAGGCGGGAACAACCCAAGTGTCTGTTAAGCAATGAAAATATAAACAAGTTGTGGTATGCATACAATGGAATATCATTATAATTTAAAATCACACATGATAATATTCTGTGTACAATGGAAAGTACATAATGGAATAATACAATAGAATAGCCATAAAAAGGAATGAGGTTCTGACTCACACTACAACATAGATGAACCTTGAAGACATAATGCTTAGTGAACTAAGCCAGACACAAAAGGATGGATATTATATTGTTTCTCTTTTGGGATATATCTAGAATAGGCCAATTTATAGAGGCAGAAAGTAGACTAGAGGTTACCAAGGCCTGGGGGAAAGGGAGAATGGAGAGTTATTGCTGAATGGGTACTTGCTATTTGGGGCAATGACAAAATTTTGGAAGTAGACAGATGATTGTACTGTGTTATGGATATACTTTATGCCACTGAACTGCACCTTTAAAATGGCAAATTTTATGTATATTTTCCCACAAAAAATACAAGAAAAAATCGGCAAACTATATCATATGTTAAAAAAGAAAAGGAGGGAAGGGGTAGGGTCCTAAGACCTGGAGAAGCCAGTGATGTAGGTGCTCTGGTTAACAGACGCAGCAGATCCTCACCTTCCAACCATCCTGGCAGAGGTCAAACCTGTGAGTGGGAGTGCAGCTGTCTCAGGCACCCCCAGAGCAGCCTGACCTCCAGCTGATCACCTCTGAGTAACTGCAGCAATGCACTTGGAACTGAGGAATTCCCCATCTGAGCCCTGCTCCTCAAAATCATAGACATAATAAAATAGTTGCTGTTTTAAGCTTCCAGTTTCCAGGAAAACCGGGCTCCAGGTTGCTGTTTTAGGCTTCTGTCACACAGCAATAGATAACCAGAATATGCTTCCACTAGTTTCTGTAAATGGATTCATTTGATGGCTCCCAAGGTGGAACAAGAAGAGTACTATCAGTAAAAACACCACCCAGCCAAGTCGTAGGAAGTTTGAAGAAGTATTTGGATGGCCTATAATACTGCTCCCCTCACCTAGGGCAGACACAACAACAGTCTGCCTTAAACAATATATCCTAAGTTGCTGGTAAACATCCTTTACAAAGGCCAATTCAACTATAAATTTAAAAGTTCACAGATTACATTTGTTTTCATTCAAAATGAAGTTACTTTTATTAAGTCTCCTAGTGGGAATAGAATGTCATAAAAAGATTATTCCCCTTACTAAAATGATAATGACAAAAGCAATACTATTTTCCACACAAAAATTTTACTGTTCGGTGATATTTGAGAAGAAGAATTATGACAGCTGCTTTCTAGTCTTTGGCCCTAAAATTGGGTGGTGAGCAGGCTCCATTCCGCCTGTGCCCCCGCGGAGAAGGGTGTCTCCCTTTGAAGCAAAAGTGTAGCACTGCTCAAACACTCTGAATAGTGTGTTATAATGGGTATCAGGATGCCTGAGTTCTTTGTTCACTTCCACCCACCAGGTAATGTGGGCAGAACACATGACCTCCCTGGAAGGCAGTTTGTTCATCCGCAAAGAGGAAGCAGTTTGGTCACACACTGGAATCAGCAACCTAAGAGATGATACTTAAAATCTTCATGCCCAGGGTGCACCCCAGGCCAGTGACATCAGAATCTTTGTGGTAGGACCCAGTCCTCAGGAATTTTTAAGCCCCCCCAGTGCTTTCCAATACAAAGTCAAGGTTTTGAACCACTGAACTGGAAAAATGAGGCATGGAGAAATCTTTAGTTTGCATCCACCTGTAGAAATTGTATAACCTAGCTTCTATCAGCACACCATAGGACCTAGCTCAGCTATGGCTCTTTTGTGCCTAGTGCAGTCATGGCCCTTGGTCCCAAGAAGCATCTGAAACATGGAGCCGCTTCAAAGCATTGGGTGCTGGGCACTGACCAGTGTGTTTGCTCCATGGCCCTGCACCAGGTCCCTGCAAGCTCAGAGAAAGTCTCCCTCTCGTTATTGTCCTAAGGAACTAATAGACAATTTTTACTCCCAAACTACTTAGAGACTAAGAACAAGAAGCAAAGGCAAAATTTAAAGAATTCTGATTGGTTAAGAGTCATTACTCCTCTCACCCACACACACATCATGATTTCCTACAAGGACAGCAAACAAAAAAAGAAGAGAAAGAAAGAGAAGCTCTTGACTCATAGGTAAAATCTAAGCTTAAGCACTGAGTTCAGTTGGGATAGGCACTGCAAGTAAGCGAGGGTTTCCTCACAAAACCCTGAGACAGAAGTGGCACTTGAAGCTTCTGCCGTGGGTTGTGGCTTTCTCAAGGCCCCTTTTCTGGTTGTAGAGCTAGGCTGGTGCCCGATTGGAACTGGCAGTCCCTTGGCTGGGTGGGTTCTTGTCCCCTGCCATCTGTCTATGGAGTCTATATACTGATTTGCTTTTTCTGAGCCCCTTGTTTTGACAGATGGTTTTAACTTCAAATTACAAATAATTTTCTCTCTGGGTGCTATCTTAATCCCCAACTTATGTTTAACATTTTGACTTATAGCCTGCTGTTTAGCATCTTAAGCAATTTACAGGTTTAACTTAAATCTCTGTGTGTATGTGTATGTGTATGTGTGTGTGTGTGTGTGTGTGTGTGTAAATACATGTATGTTCTAATACAAATAAATTCCTGCTTCTTTATTTTCACACACAACATCCTGAGCAGAGAAGGATAGCTCAGAGGGCGCCTCCAGTGAGCTGAGGATTCCTCACTCTCCTATCACCATTACATACTTGAAGGACTCCATGACTCTACAACTTCTAAGGCCTCCAGATCTCAGCTGGGTGGTTGAATTAGATTACTTGGAATTTTTCTCCCAAGTCTAAGAATTTGTGAGTCTCTAATAATTAACTTGAGTTAAAATCAGCCTTGAAATGGAACTACTTCCCTTCTCTGTCTTTCAGTCACAAGTTATAAATCATCATGGTTGGCTTACCGAGGTCTCTGAGGGGGAAGGAATGGGGGGAAGGGAACACGAATGCCATCAGTGATTGACTGGTTGCACCCAAGATTACAGAAATGAACAAGGCATGGTGCTATGCTGAGAAAGTTCATTGTCTAGAGTGGGAAACAGCCATTCTAGGTCCTTTCAGAACCATTTCAGAACAATGTAACAAATAAAGTGATTTATTTAAAAAATATGTATACAGGTGTCATGGGACCACAGAGGGGGCCACCCAACCTAGCCTGGGTATGGCAGAATTTGGAAAGCATCTGGAGGAAATGATTACTAAAATCAATCTTAAAATAAACATAGGACTTACACTGGCTTACAATGGAAAGGGAAATAGCAGCATTCTGGTGTTATATTGTGTGTGGAGAGGGGAATTCTATTTTGGGGCAGAGACGTCAAGGCCAGCATGGGTGAGAGATGAGGCTGGAGAAATCACCAGGGGCCAGGCCACAAAGGGCTCAAGTGCCACCTTAAGGCATCTGGTTGGCAGGAGGGAGCCATTGTTGGGTCTTAAGCAGGAGAATGACATGATCAGATATGCCTTTCATATAGCTCTCTCCAGCATTGCTTTGAGACAAGACAGGAGTAGTGAGGAGATTGCTGTAGTGATCCAGAGAGGATGGAAGGGGCTGCACTGGGGAAGTAGTTAGGGGAACAAACAGAGCTTAGAAACAGTACACAGTGAAATTGGTTGGGCATGGGGGTGTCAAATAGGGGTGGATTAGAGACAACTTCCAGGTTTCTACCAGAGTGTCACTTCCCCAGTGAAACCTTTCCTAACCACCCTATTAAAACTACAATATCACCGTCACCAGCATTCCCTACCCTACTTCCTTGCTACATCTTTCTCTATAGCTCTTATGTTATAAAATTCCATTACCATCTCTCACCCCAGCTAGAATATATGAGGTTCTTCAGGGTAGAGATTTGGGCTCTTGTTCACTGCTAAATCATCAGTACCTGGAGCAGTCACTGGAACCGACCGTGTGCTCAGTAAGCAATTGCTGAATGAATGAATGTTGGTGACCCTGGTGCTGAGAAACCAAGAAAAAGAATGCAGGAAGAGGAACAGTTCTAAAGAAAAAGATGCTGAGTTCGGTTTGGAAATTACTGGACCACTCTAGGGGAAGGCTTTGTGGGAAAGATGAAGCTATGCAGAATCACAGAATGTTAGATGTGACAGACTCCCCAGAGACTGCTTTATACAGTTCCCTCATTTGGGGAAGAAAGAAACTGAGGTGCAGAAAAATGAAGTGCCTTTTGTCCATGGAAAAGCAAACACTAGCTAGATCCAGCACAGCTAAGCTGAATGCCCAGGCCTCCTGGTCCCAGCCCCATGCTTTAGGATTCATGCCTCACATTGTGTGGTTTATGCTGATCTGAGAGATGCCTAGACATTGGGCTTGCCTTTGACTTTCAGCTAGAACTTAACTAAGCTGCTACATGTTTCCTCAGAGCCCACCGACCAATTAGCCCAGGAAAGAAAACTTGAGACTGTACCAAATATAGAAAGATCTAGTCATAGAGGACTCCTCCCCTCCAGGACCTTTCCTGGCTGAGGCTGCCTTAGCCTACCTAGCAGCTGCGCTAGAGCAACAGACAGCTCTGCCTCCATGCTTCATGCCAGGCGAGAGGCTGCCTGAACCACCCACTGATTTCATTTACATTTGATACTTTTAAATGGAGATTTAATTTACACATAGTGAAATGTATGGATATGAAGTGCACAGGTCAATGAATTTTGAAAGTTACATGCATGTTACCACTGCACCAGTAAAGATCTCTCCTGCCTTCTCAGGCAAAGCCTCCTCAAAGGCAACCAGTGTTCTGATTTCTATCACCTTGATTAGTTTTACCAGTTCAAGCACTTCATAAGAAAGGAAAACAGCAGTACAGATTCTTCTGTGTCTGGCAGCATTCACTCATTTTCACATCATGCCTGTGAGAGTCAGCCATGTTACTGCTTTTATCAGTAGTTTTTCCTTTCATGTTGCTGAATGGTATGCTGTTGTATGAATATACCACTGTCTGTTTATCCATTCTCCTATTAATCGATATTTGGGTTATTTCTAAGCTCTGGATATTTTGAATGAAGTTGCTATAAATATTCTTGTTTAAATCTATTTATGGATATATGTGTTCATACAAATACGTTGGGTAAATATCTAGAAGTGAGATAGCTGGATCATAAGGGTAGGTATGTGTTTCCTTAACTTTATAAAGAACTTCCACATATGGAACCACAAAAGACCCTGTATAGCCAAAGCAGTCCTAAGAAGGAAGAGTAAAGCTGGGGGGATTAGGCTCCCCAACTTCAAGTTCTACTACTAAGCCACAGTAATCAAGACAATTTGGTACTGGCACAAGAACAGACTAGAAAGCCCAGATATAAACCCAAGCATATATGGTCAATTAATATATGATAAAGGAGCAATGGATATACAATGGTGAAATGACAGCCTCTTCAACAACTGGTGTTGGCAAAACTGGATAGCTACATGCAAGAGAATGAAACTGGATTATTGTCTAACCCCATACACAAAAATAAACTCAAAATGGATCAAAGACCTGAATGTAAGTCATGAAACCATAAAATTCTTAGAAGAAAACATAGGCAAAAATCTCTTAAATATAAACAGGAGCAATTTTTTCCTGAATGCATCTCCTCAGGCAAGGAAAACAAAAGCAAAAATTAACAAATGGAACTGCATTAAACTAAAATCCTTCTGTACAGCAAAGGACACCATCAGCAGAACAAAAGGCATCCTACAGTATGGGAGAATATATTTGTAAACAACTTAACTGATAAAGGGTTAATATACAAAATATATAAAGAGTTCACATACCTCAACACCCAAAAAACAAATAACCTGATTAAAAAATGGACAGAGAGGACCCCACCCCTGTTCCTCGGCGGTCAGCCCAAGCAACCCTGCTCCGAGGGGCCCCATGTGCATCCACACCCCCTGCTCTCTTGGGGTTACCATCTGGTGTGAAGGTGACCGTGGTGGGTGGAGAGGCTGCTGCCGAGCCTGTTCCCGCAGCCTGTACATGGGAGGTGATCAGCTCTCAGGGGCAGCTCTGGACTGCACCCGCCAGCTGCCGGCAGATTTTAAAAGTCAACTGCTCCTGAAAAAGAGGATTCAAGATGGTGACATGAGAGGTGAGACAGAGAATTCCTCTCCAAACCACATATAGTGTGAAAATATAGTTAATACAACTAGCCCTAAAACAGCAACAGGAAAGAAGGCTGCACCAGACTGCATACAGACCTCACGAACAGAGCAGACCTCATGAAACAGGGTAACATATGAAAGCTTTGATCTGGCAGGACCCAAGCCCTTCCCCAACCCCAGCTCACTGGCAGGAGGAAGAGAAATGGAACAGGAGAGGGGGTGGAGGCCTGGGACTGCTCAACACCCAGCCCTGGAGGTCTGCTTTCAAGCACAAACCTACATTGTGTGGTGCTCTGGAGGTTGGTGGGGCTGGGGAGATGGGACAGGCAGAGTGCTTGAAAGACTGAGATGCCATCTATTTGTGGAGGACAGGGATCCACATCCAACCGCTCTGGGACAAAGGAAAGGCAGGCAGTCTGAGAGCCTTCCTATCAGCAAGAGGGCTGCTGAAGGGACAGGGTTTGCACAGAGCTTGCTATGCATGAGAAGGGATAGGTGGACAAAGTTGTCTGGGCACACTCTGCCCAGCAGGTGGGGAACTTTGAGGAGTTTCAGTAACCCCATCCCCCTGGCTGCCAAATCAGCTCTGAGGTCCCCCACTGTGACATGCAGCCTGCTACACCTTCCTCCTGGCCTGCTGGTGCCTACTTGCAAATGGGCAGTCACTGTGCTAGCATCAGGCCAGACAGAGGGAGGCCCCAACTACAACAGCTAGAGACGCCAAGCACAGAGGCTTGCACCTGCGTGCTCGGCTCACTGGTTCTGACAGTGGAGACAGGGACTGCAGCTGGGAATCAGGAAACAGCTCTTTCCTCCCCCCAGGCACCAGTGCCACTCCCCTACAACCCCTAACCTCACTCTAGGGGCTGAGCAGCTCCAGAGGCTAGAGCATCTGGGCACTACAGAGCACCACATAGTATTATGAAACGTCAAAGGAACCTGGTTCAGACCAAAATCTCACAAATGCCAAAAAAAGGCCCAAGTGAAACTGAACTCACCAATCTTCCTGAAAGAGAGTTTAAAATAAAAATGATAAACATGTTCATGTAGGTACAGAAAAATATTCAAGAACTTAGGGACGAATTTAAGATGGACATTCAATCATTAAGAAATTCCATATCTGAAATGAAACATACAACAGGGGGATTTAAAAACAGATTAGATGTAGTAGAAGAGACAGTAAATGGAATAGAAATTAGAGAAGAGGAATACAAAGAAGCTGAGGCACAAAGAGAAAAAAGGATCTCTAACAATGAAAGAATGTTGAGAGAACTGTCTGACCAATCCAAAAGGAACAATACCTGCATTAAAGGGGTACCATAAGAAGAAAAGAGACAAAAAGGGATAGAAAGTGTTATTGAGGAGGTAAATGCTGAAAAATTCCACAATCTGGGGAAGGAGATAGTCTCTCAAGCCATGGAGGTGCACAGATCTCCCAACACAAGGGACCCAAGGAACACAACATCAAGACATATAATAACTAAAATGGCAAAGATCAAGGACAAAGACAGACTTTTAAAAGCAGCTAGAGAGAGAAAAAAGATCACATACAAAAGAAAACCCATCAGGCTATCATCAGATTTCTCAACAGAAACCTTACAGGCCAGAAGGGAGTGCAATGATACATTTAATGCAATGAAACAGAAGGGCCTCGAGCCAAAAATACTTTACTTGGCAAGGTTATCATTTAAATTTCAAGAAGAGATTAAACAATTTTCAGAAAAGCAAAAGTTGAGAGAATTAACCTCCTACAAATGACCTCTACAGTGCATTTTGGAGGGACTGCTATAGATGGAAGTATTCCTAAGGCTAAATAGATGTCATGATGGGAAATAAAACCACAGCAAAGTAGAATAATTTAATACTAAGCAGATGCAAAATCAAATCAACTACCCCAAAGTCAATCAAGGGATAGACAAAGAGTACAGAATATGATACCTAACATATAAAGTATGGTAGAGGAAGAAAAAGGAGTAAAAAGAAAAGAACCTTTAGGTTGTGTTTGTAATAGCATATGAAGTGTTAAATTAGACTTTTAGATAGTAACGGAATTACCCTTAAACCTTTGGTAACCAAAGCCTGCAATGGCAATAAGTACACACCTATCGATAATCACCCTAAATGTAAACGGTCTGAATGCACCAATCAGAAGACAAAGAGTCACAGAATAGATAAAAAAACAAGACTCATATATATGCTACCTACATGAGACTCACGTCAAACCCAAAGATATATAGAGACTGCAAGTGAAGGGATGGAAAAAGATATTTCATGAAACTAATAGGGAGAAAAAAGCAGGAGTTACAGAACTTGTATCAGACAAAATAGACTCCAAAATAAAGAAAGTAACAACAGTCAGAGAAAGACATTACATAATGATAAAGGGGTCAATCAAACAAGAGGATATAACTATTATAAATATCTTTGCACCGAACACAGGATCACCTGCATATGTGAAACAAATACTAACAGAATTAAAGGGGGAAATACAATGCAATGCATTCATTTTAGAAGACTTCAACACAACACTCACTCCAAAGGACAGAGCAACCAGACAAAAAATAAATAAAGAGACAGAGGCACTGAGTAACATATTAGAACAGATGGACCTAACAGACATCTACAGAACACTCCATCCAAAAGCAACAGGATACATGTTCTTCTCAAGTGCACATGGAACATTTTCAAGAATAGATCACATACTAGGCCGCAAAAAGAACCTCAGTAAATTCAAAAACATTGAAATTGTACCAACCAGCTTCTCAGATCACAAAGTTATGAAACTAGAAATAAATTACACAAAGAAAATGAAAAAGCCCACAAACACATGGAGGCTTAATAACATGCTCCTAAATAATCAATGACCAAATAAAAACAGAGTTCAAGCAATATATGGAGACAAATGACAAGAATAATTCAACACTGCAAAATCTGTGGGACACAATGAAGCCTGTGCTAAGAGGGAAGTAAATTGCAGTACAGGCATACCTCAGGAAAGAAGAGGAATCCCAAATGAACAGTCTAAACTCACAATTAATGAAACTAGAAAAAGAAGAACAAATGAAGCCCAAAGTCAGTAGAAGGGACATAATAAAGATTAGAGCAGAAATAAATAAAATTGAGAAGAATAAAACAATAGAAAGAATCAATGAAAGCAAGAGCTGGTTCTTTGAGAAAAAAAACAAAATAGATAAGCCCCTAGCAAGACTTATCAAGAAAAAAAGAGCGTCTACACACATAAACAGAATCCGAAATGAGAAAGGAAAAATCACTACAGACATGACACAAATACAAAGAATTGTGAGAGAATACTAGGAAAAATTATATACTAGCAAACTAGATAACCTAGAAGAAATGGACAACTTTCCAGAAAAATACCACCTTTGAAGGCAGACCCAGGAAGAAACAAAAAATCTGAATAGACCAATTACCAGCAAAGAAATTGAATTGGTAATCAAAAAACTACCTAAGAACAAAACCCCTGGACCAGATGGATTCACTGCTGAATTTTATCAAACATTTAGTGAAGACCTAATACCCATCCTCCTTAAAGTTTTCCAAAAAGTAGAAGAGGAGGGAACACTCCCAAACTCATTCTATGAAGCCAGCACCACTGTAATATCAAAATCAGGCAAAGACACCACAAAAAAAGAAAATTACAGACCAATATCCCTGACGAACATAGATGCAAAAATACAGAGCAAAATATTAGCAAAATGAATTCAAAAATACATTAAAAATATCATCCAACATGATCAAGTGGGATTCATCCCAGGGATGCAAGGATGGTACAACATTTGAAAATCCATCAACATCATCTACCACATCAATTAAAAGAAGGACAAAAACCACATGATTATCTCCATAGATGCTGAAAAAGCATTAGACAAAATTCAACATCCACTCATGATAAAAACTCTCAACAAAATGGGTATAGAGGGCAAGTACCTCAACATAATAAAGGTCACATATGACAAACCCACAGTGAACATTATACTTAACAGCAAGAAGCTGAAAGCTTTTCCTTTAAGACTGGAAACAAGACAAGGATGCCCACTCTCCCCACTTTTATTCAACAGAGTTCTGGAGGTCCTAGCCATGGCAATAAGACAACACAAAGAAATAAAAGGCATCCAGATTGGTAAGGAAAAACTCAGACTCTCCCTTTTTGCAGATGAAATGATATTATACATTAAAAAATCTAAAGAATCCTCTCCAAAACTACTAGATCTAATATCTGAATTCAGCAAAGTTGCAGATACAAAATTAATACACAGAAATCTATTGCATTCCTATACACTAATGATGAACTAGCAGAAAGAGAAATCAGGAAAGCCATTCTGTTCACAATTGTATCAAAAAGAATAAAATACCTATGAATAAACCTAACCAAGGAAGTGAAAGACTTATACTCTGAAAACTACAAGACCCTCATGAGAGAAATTAAAGAAGATACCAAAAAATGAAAATACGTCCAATGCTAATGGATAGGAAGAATTAATATTGTCAAAATGGCCATCCAGCCTAAAGCAATCTACAGATTCAGTGCAGTCCCTATCAAAATACCAAAAGCATTCTTCAGTGAACTAGAGCAAATAGTTCTAAATTTCATATGGAACCACAAAAGACCCCAAACAGCCAAAGCAATCCTGAGAAGGAAGAATAAAGCTGGGGGAATTATGCTCCCTGATTTTAAGCTCTACTACAAAGCCACCGTAATCAAGACAATTTGGTACTGGCACAAGAACAGACACATAGATCAATGGAAGAGACTAGAGAGCCCAGATAAAAACTCAAGCATATATATTCAATTCATATACGATAAAGGAGCCATGGATATACAATGGGAAAATGACAGCCTCTTCAACAGCTGGTGTTGGCAAAAATGGACAGCTACATGTAAGAGAACGAAACTGGATTATTGTCTAACCCCATACACAAAAGTTAACTCAAGATGGATCAAAGACCTGAATGTAACTCATGAAACTGTAAAACTCTTAGGAAAAAATACAGGCATTGGACATAAACATGAGCAACTTCTTCATGAACATATCTCCCGGGCAAGAGAAGCAAAAGCAAAAATGAACAAGTGGAAATATATCAGACTAAAAAGCTTCTGTACAGCAAAGGATACCATCAGTAGAACAAAGAGACATCCTACAGTATGGGAGAATATATTCATAAATGACATATCCAATAAGGGGTTGACATCCAAATTATATAAAGAGCTCACACACCTCAACAAACAAAAAGTAAATAATCCAATTAAAAAATGGACAGAGTTGCTGAACAGACACTTCTCCAAAGAAGACATTCAGATGGCCAACAGGCACATGAAAAGATGCTCCACATCGCTAATCATCAGAGAAATGCAAATTAAAACCACAATGAGATATCACCTCACACCAGTTAGGATGGTCAACATCCAAAAGACAAACAACAAATGTTGGCAAGGATGTGAAGAAAGGGAACCCTCCTACACTGCTGGTGGGAATGCAGATTAGTTCAACCATTGTAGAAAGCAGTATGGAGGTTCCTCAAAAAACTCAAAATAGAAATTCCATTTGACCCAGGAATTCTACTCCTGGGAATTTACCCTAAGAATGCAGGAGCCCAGTTTGAAAAAGACATATACACCCCTATGTTTATCGCAGCACTATTTACAATAGCCAGGAAATGGAAACAACCTAAGTGCCCATCAGTAGATGAATGGATAAAGAAGATGTGGTACATATACACAATGGGCTACTATTCATCTATAAGGAGAAAATAAATCTTACCATTTGCAACATCATGGTTGGAGCTAGAAGGTATTATTTTCAGTGAAATAAGCCAGGTAGAGAAAAACAAGTACTAAATGATTTCACTCATCTGTGGAGTATAACAACAAAGCAAAAACTGAAGGAAAAAAACAGCACCAGACTCACAGAACCCAAGAATGGACTAACAGTTATGAAAGGGAAAGGGTCTGGGGAGGTGGGGGGAAAGAGAGGGATAAGGAGATTAAGGGGCATTATGATTGGTACACATAATGTAGAGGGGGCATGGGGAAGGCAGTATAGCACAGAGAAGACAAGTAGTGACTCCATAGCATGTTACTATGCTGATGGACAGTGACTGCAATGGGGTCTCGGGGGGACTTGATAATAAGGGTTAATGTAGTAACCACATTGTTTTTCTTGTGAAACCTTCATAAGAGTGTGTATCAATGATACCCTAATTAAAAAAGAAAGAAAAAGAAAGAAGGAAGGAAGAAAGAAAGAAAGAAAGAGAGAGAGAAAGAGAGAAAGAGAGAGAGCAAGAGAGCAAGAAAGAAAGAAAGAAAGAAAGAGAGAAAGAAAGAGAGAAAGAAAGAGAGAAAGAAAGAGAGAAAGAAAGAGAGAAAGAAAGAGAGAAAGAAAGAGAGAAAGAAAGAGAGAAAGAAAGAGAGAAAGAAAGAGAGAAAGAGAGGAAGAAAGAGAGGAAGAAAGAGAGGAAGGAAGAGAGGAAGGAAGAGAGGAAGGAAGAGAGGAAGGGAGGGAAGGAAGGAAGGAAGGAAGGAAGGAAGGAAGGAAGGAAGGAAGGAAGGAAGGAAGGAAGGAAGGACTTCCAGACAATTCTCCAAAGTGATTATATGATTTTACACTACCACCAATAATGTGTAAAATTTCATTTCTGATTGCTTCATATCCAACACCAGCTGTTGTCAAGCTTTTTCATTTTAGCCACATGAGAAGTCAAACAAACACAATACATTTTTTGGTATTTGTTAACACTCTGAAACGCTTTCTTATTATGGAGAATTTCATACATTTACTAAAGCATTAGATGTACCCATCACCCAGCTTCAGTAATTATCTACTGAATGGCAAATCTGGTATCATCTCCATATCCGTCTTTCACCTCCCGTATTACTCTGAAGCAAATCCTAGACATCATATCATTTTATCCATGAGTATTTCAGTATGTATCTCTAAAACATACGGCTCTTTAAACCTAACTAAAGTGTCATTACATTTATTTTTAGAACAGTGGTACCTTAATACCAATATTCAGTGTGCAAATTTCCAGTTGTCTCAACGATGTCAGAAATTTTTTGTGCAGATCACTCAAATCAGGATCCAAGGAAGTATACATATTACAATCTGTAGGTATGTCTTACAAGTATCTTTTAATTGAAAGGTTCCCCTCCCTTTTGTTTTATTCTCAGCAATGTTTTGTTAAATAAAACTGGATTGTTTGTCCTCTAAAGCTTCCTACATATTGGATTTTGCTGGTGCATTATTCATCATATTCTTCTGTCTTCTTTATTTTCTGTGAATTGTTCTTTGGATCTAGGAGCTTAATCATATTCAGGTTCAAATTGTTTTAGCAAAACTACCCCACACTTGGTACTTTGCTTCTCCATGAAGAGGCACATAGTGTTTTTGAAGGGCCCCCACCCATAAGATGGTGAACCTCCTGCTTCTCTTCCGAGTCCTCAGTTCCCGCTGGCGCCACCTGAAGCCCAATCACCCCTCGCCCCCCTAATCCCAGCACCTAGCCAATAGCCACCAGACCCGTAGAAGTGACACCACAATCACCCCATGCCCCTTCCTATATAACCCAGCACCTTTCCCTAATAAAGCGGAATTCTCCGGTGAATTGCTGCTGTGTGTCGCTCCCTTCCTTTCATTGGTGCCGAAACCCGGGAGACGGGACACCCCAACTGGGCCCCGTCTTCCCCCCGACACCAGCAGCAGCTTGCCCTCGTCCTCTTTTTCCGGTGCTGGCTCCTCACACTCACCACTCCTCTCTGGCCTTTGGGTAAGTTTTCCCCCAGAGTGGGCCGCTCTTCCCCGACGAGGAGGGAGCTCTCCCCGCCTCAGGCCTTCACGGCTGCGGCGGACCCTCAGGCCCCCCTCCAATAGCCATACACGAGGTGACTCCTTTGCAGATGAGAACGCTCCCTTCCCCCCCTCCTCCTTCTGTTCCTTCCGCCGAAAATTCCTTCCGCCGAAAACTCCTAGTACTGGGTACCTCGGACTCCAGCACTCTGCCTTCTTAGAGAAGTCTGGGTGACGACCACACTTCCTAAGAAACCGACTCGTATACGAGTTTCCGCAGACCACCAAGGATCATCGGGGACGCCCTTGGTCTCCTTGCCGTCTGCTCCCAGTCCGAGGGTCTCCGTTCATCTTCCCCTGTTTGTCTCCTTCTCTGTCCTTCAGCCATGGGAGCCTCCTCATCCCTCCCTGAAAGCTCACCTCTTGAATGCCTGCTCAAGTATCTAGCCACCCTCTCCCTGACACCTGATATAAAACCAAAACTTCTCCGCAAATACTGCTCCCAAGATTGGCCGACATACCCCCTAGACAATAACAACCAATGGCCCACAGGGGGAGCTCTTGATCCTAACATCACTCACGATCTCTTTAACTACTGCCAGCGCCTGAAAAAATGGAAGGAGATTCCCTATACCAAAGCTTTCCGCCTCCTCCCCCCGCCTCCCCCCAAGTTCTCCTAGCCTGCAAGCCGTCTCCCCCGCAGAAGCCTCCCATTCACTCCCTTCCCCCTCCTCTCCTACAACAGCCCCTCCCCCTTCCTCCACCACCATCTCCTCCCCCACCTCACCCCCCTGCAGATCAAGCCTAAGCCTTTCAGCTCCCCTCTAACTAAGTTCCAAGAGCCTCCTCTGTCTTTGCCCCCATCACCTGTTTCTCCCCCACAGACTGAGCCAGAACCCTTCAGTCCTCCTCAGACTCGGTCCCGAAGGCCTCCCAAAATTATCGCCCCACCTCCAGGAGGTAGCAGGATCTGAAGGCATCGTGCGCATTCACGTCCCTTTCTCCTTAAGAGATTTAGCCCAACTTGAGAAACACCTACGTTCCTTTTCCACTGATCCCACAACATATATCAGAGAGTTTCAATAGACCCTCCAGTCATACAGCCTCACACATCATGACATTTTCATGCTCCTGGCCAATACCCTCCTTCCTGAAGAGCATAGATGAGTTTGGGACTTCGCCCAAACACACGCTACCTAGACCCACAGGACTGACCCCACCTATCCCCCTGGCCCCACCGCTGTCCCCGAACAAGACCCACACTGAGATTATAACACCACCATGAGTCTCCACTCTCGAGATATCTTCGCCTGCTGCTTAATAGCAGGTCTGAAAAAAGCAGCTCATAAATAGTCAATTTTCAAAAGCTCCCTCCGAGTTCTTAGACAGACTCACTCAAGCCCTATTACAGTTACCAGCCTGGACCCAGAAACGCCTGACGGGAGACATGTCCTTATGACATACTTCCTAGCTCAAAGCTACCCCGACATTAAAGCTAAACTCAAAAAGTTAGAACAGGGCCCTGCTACCCCACAGACTGAGATCCTAACAGTGGCCTTTAAAGTCTTCCATTAACCGGGAGGAGGAGAAAGAACACCGTAAACAAAAGGCTGATCAGGCCAATTTCCAAATGTTGGCCCAGCTGATAAAACCACAACCTGGGCGCCCCTCTACAAACAAGCCCCCCCCAGGAGCTTGTTTCAGGTGCGGAAAAGAAGGACATTGGTCAAGGGTGTGCCCCTCCCCCAGACCTCCTACCACCCCATGCCCCAGATGCCACAAAAAGGGCCACTGGGGGTCTGATTGCCCAGTCACCCAAAGGGGAGGCTGGACAAACAACCCCCATCCTAAGCCCTCTGTAGTGGGGCTGGCAGAAGAAGATTGACGGGGCCCGGGGGCTTCTCGCCCGACCATTTCCATCACCAAACAGGAGCCCAGGGTTACTTTAATAGTAGACGGTCACCCCATCTCCTTCCTCCTAGACACAGGAGACACCTTCTCAGTCTTGCAAGAACACCGGGGCCCTACCACGCCTGCCATTACTCCTATAGTCAGGGTAGGAGGTAAACAGATTTTCCCATTAAAACCCCCCCCTTTTATGCACAATCCAAGACAATCCCATACCTTTCTCCCACTCCTTCCTGGTTATGCCCCAGTGTCCCATCCCCTTACTAGGATGGGACATCCTTTCTCTCCTCCATGTTTCCATAACTATATCCACTCCCACAGCCCCCAGTACTCCCTTTCTAATGGCCCTCATAGCCGACAACCCCCCTCTACCCAATAAAAGTTCCAGTTCCACCCTCATACACCCTGTAAATCCCAAAGTTTGGGACATTACAAGCCCCTCCGTGGCTCTATGTCCTCCTGCCTCTATCAAATTACGTGACCCCTCTCAGTATATCTGTCAGGCCCAATACCTCCTAACCACTTCAGCCCTCATAGGCCTCCAACATATCATTCAAGATCTTTTAAACAAAAATTACCTCAGACCCACTCACTCCCTGTTTAATACCCCCATATTAGCTGTTTAAAAAGCCAACGGATCTTTCCACCTCGTCCAAGACCTTTGCCTCATTAACATGGCCATCGTCCCTATCCATCCCTTAGTCCCAAATCCATACACCCTTTTATCGCAGATCCCTGCCTCGGCCTCCCACTTCTCAGTCCTAGATCTCAAGGACGCATTTTTTTCTATCCCTCTGAACCCCTCCTCCCAAGATTTTTTCACCTTTACCTGGACGGACCCATACACAAGACATTCTGAACAACTCACTTGGACAGTTTTGCCACAAGGCTTCCGAGATAGTCCCCATATTTTTGGACAGGTCCTAGCTCAAGACCTCAAACAGTTTCATCATGATCACTCTGAGTCCACCTTATTACAATACTTTGATGATCTTCTACTCTGCAGTCCTTTGTTGGAACAGTCTCAACTTGACACTGCCTCCCTACTTAACCTTCTAGCTTCCAGAGGTTACCGGGTATCCCCTGTCAAAGCTCAAATCTCTTCCCCTTCTGTCACTTACCTCGGATTTCTTCTATCTCAACAAAAAAAAGTCCATTACCTTAGACAGAAAATGGCTCCTCTCTGACCTGCCCGTTCCCAAAACCAAGACAGAAATCCTTTCCTTTCTAGGCCTGGCTGGGTATTTTAGAGCGTGGATCCCTAACTTCTCCCTGTTGGCAAGACCCCTATACGACCTCAGCAAGGGCCCCCCTGAAGAACCATTATCCTCCTCACCCCAACACTCCTTCATTAAGCTCCGTCGAGCCCTTGTGGAAGCCCCAGCTCTCCATCTTCCTGATTTGTCGAAGCCCTTCTCATTATACATTCATGAGAGGTCCAGTCAAGCTCTAGGAGCCCTAGGCCAATATTATGGCCCATCCTTTGCCCCAGTAGCTTATCTTTCCAAGCGATTAGACCCCACAGTTCGGGGATGGGCCCCATGCCTACAGGCATTAGCCGCTGGACAGCTCTTGCAGAAGGAAGCTCATAAACTGACATTTGGGGCGCCCCTTACCATTCTGTCCCCACATCACCTAAAGGATCTCTTAACCTACAAAAGTTTACAGACTCTCCCTCCCTCCAGACTCCTGACCTTACTTTCCTCTTTCCTCCAAAATCCCGTTCACCCCCCTTTGCCATCCATACCCGAATGACTTTTTCCTCCTTTACTGCTCCCTCGCTCTCTCTCGCTTTTTTTCCTCATTCCTATTGTCTTTCCTGCCACCCAGCCTCCTTTGTATGGCGATTCAAAGTCAGACAGACTTACACACAGCATCAAACAAAAATTACTGCCCTCATTGCCACATCAGACTGCCCTCTGAAAGGCTGCTCCGAGCCTTTATACCTCCACTTTCCTCCCTCCACCGAAGTGTTCACTAGCAGCTACCTCTATTCTCCCTACCTCTGCTTCCTCTATGACCAAAAACAAGCCTGTTGCAGGCAATGGCCAGACACCTACGGAGATGTCCCTACTGGTCTTGCGCCATTCACTACATGGGTAACTCCCAGTACCCACAGTATTACTCCTCCAACCCATTCTCTTCAATACTAACAAACCCCTTCCTCACCTGGCTGTGGCCCATTGCAGGCCCTATAATAATCATTCTTCTCGCCTGTCTCTTCTTACCTTGTATAGTAAAGTTTATCAAATCCCAAGTCGGTAAAATCTCTAATCAAACTTTCAACCAGCTTTTACTCAGGAACTACCAGCTTTTAGCCACAGAAGATCCCTCACCCTCACGTGACCTCCTCACCACATGCTGAGATGGACCCCTCTCTCCGCTGGAAACTGTTCCTGGAAACAATGGCTGCAGACGCCTGGCTTCTGGCACCCGTATCCTCTTGGCACCATTAGAATCAACAAGTCCTCGACCTATAGTTACAGGGAACCTTCATTGATTTCCAACCTGAAGAAGTCCACATCTACTCGTCCTTACTGTGGGGAGTCCTATCAACCCTTTCCTCCCAGTCCTCAAGCCCTCACTCCCTTCTCCGCCCCCGTTCAGCAGGAAGCAGTCAGAGAGAAAGCAATGTCCACAACCCCATAGAGGAGAAAGGGGGGAATGAAGGGCCCCCACCCATAAGATGGCAAACCTCCTGCTTCTCTTCCAGGTCCTCGGTTCCCGCCGGCGCCACCTGAAGCCCAATCACCCCTCGCCCCCTAATCCCAGCACCTAGCCAATAGCCACCAGCCCCGTAGAAGTAACACCACAATCACCCCATGCCCCTTCCTATATAACCCAGCACCTTTCCCTAATAAAGCGGATTTCTCCGGTGAATTGCTGCTGTGTGTCACTCCCTTCTTTTCAGTTTTCTCTGTCTTTTTTTCTGTCGGCACTGTTGATACTCAATGCCTTGATTATTAATTCATTTTGGTTTGCAAAATGGTAACACTCCAATTCCATTCCACCTCCATTTATGTGTTGAGGTGCTTCTATAAAAAGAAACTTTCTTCATCTATTAAACTGTTATCCCATGGTATAATTGATATCAGAAAAATAGAATAATTCTTATTTTTTTCCTTTATTTACCAATTTTTTTTAGCAATGAGTTCTCCAGCATTTTTCAGTGATGACCAATTTAGTTTGGGACTTTTTTGGTTATCATTAGGATATACTCATATATTTAAACATATGTGGTGTGTTTCAATCCATTGCAGTTATCATTTTTGATGATAATTTTTTCTACCAATCAAAAATAGTCCACTGACAAATAGCTTTGAAAAGCATTATTACTATCCTCTGAATGATTTTTGTCTTCAATTTCATATGTGGCTGCCTTTCTAATTCAAGTAATTACATAGTATAAGGCAGTGCTGAGAAGTGGTAAGATCTTCACAACAGCATCACAATTGCCAGCAGCACCAGAGAGCAGCCACTCCATCCTGGCCTCTTGAGCAAGCTTCTCAGGAAGGAGAGTTCCCCTACCATGGACTTATCTTGTACTATTCTCTAATACAGCAGGGCCACACAGAAGGCTACTAGAACTTGGGCAGCACAGCAAAGTGGTTATTTGCTAGAGCCTTGAACCTGACTATTTGGTTTCAAATCCTGGACCTTCCTGCCAAGCTTGGTGAAGTTACTTGACCTCTTTCTGCCTCATTTTTCCTACCTTTAAAACAAAGAGTAGTATCAATACCTCAAAGAGATGTTATGATGATAAATGAGCTAATAGATGCAAAGCACCATTTGCCTAGCATATGGCGAGCACTCAATAAATGTACAAACTTTTTACTGCTATCACCATTCAAGTTGAATCTGGCTTTCCTTTGGAACTCCCAGCCCTTCCCATGAATACAGGTTTGAGGCCTCAGAACTCTGCAGGAGCCCTCAATCTCTAGTCTCTGCTGAGAAGAAAAACATATCAATTAGGTGCATGAGTAAGAGTCAGTTGAACCATGACATGCACTAGTTCGACCTTCATAAGACACAAGAGGGAAAAGAAAGCTGTGGCTCTCATTGTACATTCCTTATTTGTTTTAACATTCTGAACTCACTTTTCTTAGAGGCCTCATATGTGCCATTTGGGAATATCTACTTTGATAAATACTTTAAACTTGGAAAGCACTTTCACTCACATTATCTCACTTGATCCACTTAACAGTTCTAGATGGAGCAGGGTTTATTATCCCCATCTGAAAAACAAGGGAGCTGGTGATGACTTGCCCAAGTACTGCTGGTCTCAGAGTCCATTAGAGACACAATGTGAAGCAACAACGGGTCTTCTAACTTCTATAGTAGCTTCCTGCTTTCACCATCGTGGGCTCTCCTTCTCATCCACTGATTTTCAATCAATAACTATTTATTGAGCATCTATTTATTTATCAGGCACTGTTCTAGGACTAGCAAGTTGTTGATATAGTAGTGGATACAGCAGTGGGGGAAAACACACGGACAAAAATTGCTGCCTTTGTGGAGTTAACATTCTAGTGGAAGGAGACCAAAATCAAACTAACAAATAAAAACATACAGCATGTCAGATACCAATTAGTGCCATGGAAAAACATAAAGCAAAGAAGGGTAATAGGGAGTGTAATAGGGTAATGGGGAGGGATTATAGCTTTAATTGACTGGTCAGGGAAGTCCTAGCTGGGAAGGCAACATTTGAATCAAAGAAGGAGATGAGGGAGGGACCTTTTAAATACTGGGTGGAGGAACTATCAGGCAGAGAGAAACTGCAAGGGCAAAGGCCCTAAGAGGCAGGCAGGTGTAGTATGTTTTAGGAGCAGCATGGAGGTAACTCTGGCTGCAGTGGAGGAAGACAGAAAAGGGGCAGTGTTAAGATCAAATTGTTTAGGTCTTTGTAAGTCACTGTAAGGCCATTAATATTTTTTATCGAAGTATCATTGATACACAATCTATGTTGATTTCAAATATACAACCAGTGGTTCAACAGTTGCCCATATTATTAAATCTTCACCCCCTCTAGTGCGGTTACTATCTATCAATGTAGAAAGATGTTAGAGAATTATTGACTATATTCTCCATGCTGTACTACTATGCCCATGACCAACTTATATTGTGATTGTAAATTATTGTGCCCTTTTATCACCCTCACCCTCACCCTGACCTCCATCTTTTCGCCTCTCCCTTGGTAACCACTAGTCCCTTCTCAGTGTCTGTGAGTGGGCTGCTGTTTTGTTCCTTTTGTTTTCCTTCATTTTTATTTTCCAAAAATAAGTGAGGTCATTTGGTACTTGTCTTTCTCTTCCAGGTTTATTTCACTGAGCATAATACCCTCTAGCTCCAACCATATTGTCACAAATGGCAGGATTTCTTTTCTTTCTTTGGCTGAATAATATTCCATTGTGTATATGTAACACATCTTCTTTATCCATTCATCTACTGATGGACATTTAGGTTGTTTCCATATCTTGGCTATTGCAAATAGTGTGGCAATAAACATAGGGGTAATTTTCATTCTGAGTTAGCAGGGATGCCATTGGAAGATTATTACATAATCCTTATCAGGAAGTGAAATCAACAATACATGATAACCCTAAGATAACCCAACAATTCCAATTACACCCACCAGAAAAGTACACATATATGCACCAAGAAACATAAAAGAATGTTCAGAACTGCATTATTCAAAATAACCAAAAATGGATACAACCCAAATGTGAAACAAAAGAATAAATTTTCTTTATGCGTGTTATATTTCGGTGATGTTTACTAAAATAACAGTAATAATAATAACATGAAAAAATGAAAGCTATCTACCCATGCACAAATCATTACTGAGTACCTACTATTGCAAGGCACTGTTAGCCACTCCCGGATTATTGGATTATTTATTATTATTGTATTATATATGGCAGACCTCTTAGGAAGAGATATTAGTTCTCTTGATAAAGTGGCAGCAAATTCAGCAAGTTTGCTATTCTGAGAGCGGAGGCCTAATGGTAAGCCCATCTACCCATCTGTAGACACCAGTTCATTAAAACCATCTGTGGTCCAAAAACCAAGCAATCATCATAGAAGGACCTTGAGATAAGTATCTCTCCTTAAGTGCTAGAGTCTACAAATCCTACTGAAGCTTTTAAAAAACACTTTCAATGTAGCATACCTGAATGAGATATCTTTATCAGAAAATATAACCAGTAATAGATAATAAATAACCATAAGGAAATGTATGACATTAATATACATTTTTTTAAAATCCTAGTTAATTGAGAGTAGTCTAGCTTACAAAAAGATTTCATATTTCCCCAACTGACTCAAAGTCATATGTGTTTGCCTTTTAATAGACCAGCTATCCATCTGGCATTTAAATCCCATCTTCTAGGAGACAAACTGACATGGTGGGTCTCTTGTATTTTAAACAAAGGGATATAGAGAGCAGTTCATTAAAACCATACCCTCAATTAAAGCCAGATTTCATTAGGCCAAATTAAACTTAAATATGGCATATTTTAGTGTTATGTTCTATATCTTTTTTTGTATACTCAAATATATATTGTATTTGAATTTTGTGAAGACTCATAAGATGTGTATTACTGCGTTAAGAGCATTTACTCCCTAAACCAAGAGTAAGACCACAGTAGCACCAAAACTCAGGTGAGTGGGAGCAAGAACCAAAGATGACTCTGGAAAATACTCAGGGAAATAAGAAACCCAGAGCTTAAAGCAAACTATAAACCACAGCTTTCTAATTCTGAGAAGATAGTGGGGAACATCTGTTTACTGGTTAAATAGACTGCCATTTACATGAGGAGTACATTTAATGGACACAGTATTTAGATCACTGAAGGATGACATGTTTTGTTTGCAGTAATGTGTGACTTCACAGCTTTTCCAGCCAAGCACTCATGTCCAACACAACTAAGCAGCCCTAAGTGAGCCCCTCCCATTACACCAAATTCTTGTTGTTGAAAATCTGTGTGTGGCAAAGAAAACAGAGCTGTTCTGGATAGCCTATGTTGTGAGTTCCAGGACCACAGACCAAGTGGAAGATTCTCCTTGGAAACAGTTAATGCTGAGGAGCCACAGAATCTAAAACCATGAAAACGAATAGTGTAATGACGTGGAGTTTTTACAGCTATTTCAAATCATTTAAAAGAGAACTAGAGAGAACTTTCCTAAACACCTTGACTAATAAACTGTCAGCATTTAAACAACAATTATATTATAAAATGGAAATTAGCTGTTATGATCAAGCCATATGGCTAATATAATTGATTAATACATATTTTTAAGATGGAAAGCATGATACGAAGAATAACCGAATAGATTTTACAAAATTAATTAGAGGTGATAAGTTCTATGTTGTTGGACAGGTTGGAGTTTTTTAACGTGAAGAACCAGAAAGAAAAATCTTTGTTATCGCTGATTTTGAATGGAAACTGTACATAAGAAAGTTCAATGCTTTGATTAACATAAAAACCCCCTCACACAAAATAGAAAACAAAATGGACATTTGCACACATATATATGCAAAATGGATATACATGTGGGACAAAGAGACATTAAAATGAGAAGCTATACAAATATTCCCTTCTACAGTTGATAACATAAGAAAAAAATGGTTCTGTGTTTTCTTCCTATTTTAATAGTACACTTCAGCATATTTGCAGTGACAGCAGTTACATCACACTTTGACCACGTTTTCTCTGCTGCCCTCCTCTAATGCATGCCAGTTTCCTGCATTGATACTGCGGAAACTAATATGTGTTTACAAGGAAATATCCCTGGGCTTGATGGGAGACATGTCTTCAGTTTCAAAGCAGTAAATTGGACGCAGTTGTCTCTTCTCATAATTTAGTATCCTGAACCCCATCCTTGAAATTCATGCTAGGTTGAGTGTTGGGACTGAAACTTTTCTTCTGTTGATCTCTCCACCTGAATATAAATAAACCCTAATAATTCTACACTAGAAAGATCTGTCCTTTTCTTTGCTTAGGTTTTTTTTGGGGGTTGTTGTTACTGTTTTTAGTGAATTTTTGGCTCTATCCTCCTGGATTGCCAGTGAAAAGTGCTTGAAATTATGTTACTTCTTTTAACTTTCACAAAGTTTTACAGATGAGGAAATTAAGAATCAGACATTTAGTGCATTTTCCCATATAGAGTAGGCAGAGATTGATAACAGATCACTTCTAGGCCCACACTAGGCCATAGGCAGAGAAATGTATTCATTGCTTTTTCCCTCCCTTTAAAGTGGGCTTCTGGACAGTGGAAGTGGCTAATGTGGCCTTAACTTTAAGTTTCTTTTAAAATTGAAGAAAAAAGTGTTTCATACTAAACAGGGAGCAGAAAGGCACTAACCTGGGACCTTAGGTCATGGAAGGGGGAAAACATTTTTCTCAAATAATTTCAGCCAAAGCTTGCCTGGCATTTTTAAAGGCCCTTTGCCTGCCTTTGAGCACCCATTCCTCTGTAGAAATTCGTATCTGCAGATCCTGAGTCCACTGGGTCTCATCCTGCCTGTGTGTCAGTGTAGGAAAGAGAAATTATTGGTTTTGCCCTAATGTGTGCATAAAGGGAAATTACATGTAAGGACTGCTTCTGATAAGCAAGTCACTGTCACTGTGTGACTTGAAATTGTGAAATCGTTACAACCCCTCTTTGAGACAGGGCTATTATTTATTCCCATTATATACAGAGGACACTGAGAAGGGTTCCATGACTTGCCCAGAGTCTCACGTTAAGTAAAGGCCCTAATAGAGGTGGGGGCCGCAGACTTGGCAAAGGGATTTCCCGCAGCCACTCTCAGGACACCTTTAGGCCGCGTTCTCTCCCTAATGCTCTTAGTGTTGGCCCACACTTGGTACAACGATCTCAAGGCAGCCGCTAATGTTGGGACAGCAGGCTGAGAGGAAGATGGATGTGTGAGGGTGCACACTCCAGGGGCAGGCACTCTTGCAAGTACTCGAGCTTCGATAGTCCAAGTCCGCGTTTATTGATGACTGTGAGAAAAGCAGCCAGACGGAAAACCTGGGCGTCACCAGAATCCCAACTTCTGCTGACCCTTTGCCATGGTTTGGGGGATCAAGTGGTTAGGGATGCGTGTGGGCTCCTCCGCCCCCCAACACAGCAACGGAAGTCCTTGGCGCTGTGTGACGCCCAGGCGCTAGGGGAAGAAACACGCTCCCCCAAAAGACCTGTGGCACTTTGTAGAAAAGCCCCTCCAAAGTCCCGGCCCTATGGAAAGGTGAGGCCGGCTTTTCTCGGATGCTTCCGGGCACCCCCAGCAGCTTTCCTAGCCGCGGATCCTTGGTTCTGGATACCAGATTTGGGGATTGAAAGCTGGTGCGTTCATGCTGGAAATGTTGCGGGTGGGGGCCGCGAGGCGCGCCGCGAAGCCCTCCCTGCGCCCGCGCTCCTTTCCGGCCACGGCTGGGCTGCTGCTGGGGCCGTGTCTCCACTCACCGCGTCTGGCCAACACCCGGCTTCTCCCACTGTCGGTGCGCAACTGACTCAGTCTGACTGCGAAAGGCCAACAGTCTGTGGGGACAGGGCCAATCCCAGCAGGCGCTCAGCTGCCTTTGTGCACATGGCTTGCGGCCCCACCTGGACATCCGCTGGTTTACGGAATAGGAGTGCATCTGTTGACTTTTCGCTTTTGTTTCTTCATTATCTAATGGGAGACTTAACCGAAGGTGGCCGTGAAACTAGGAATGCCCACTGAGTTAAAAACTAGCATTTATCTTCTTTCCCTTTCTTTTAAAAAATAATCCTCCAGCCCTACAAGGTCTCCGGCGCCCAGGGACAGAGTTGTGCCAGGAACGCGAAGCCCTGAGAGATCTTCGTGGGTGCGGCGAGTCTGGAAGCCTGTAGCATGTGGGGCGGCCCCTCTCCACACGGGGCACCAGAGCGTGCCCGCATCTTCTCCCCTTTCTGGGCCTGCCAGGCCGCAGCGAGCCAGACCCGGCTGGACTGGGATAGTAGACGCACCCAAGTAGGGCTCTGCAGGTTCCTGGCGCTTGGCGCAGCCACATTCCCCGAAGGGAAGTGCGCTCCACGCGAGTGGACCCGGCTCCCACATCCTGACCCGCGCGCACCAGTTGGAGAATGTAGGAGTCTAAGCAGGGCACCTCGCCACTTTTAAGGCCAAGTCCCTGAAGGTCTTGAGCCTCTGTCCCCTCCCCACACGCCAGCCATCCCCGCCCTCTCGACCCCAGAAACCGCGCGTCGGGATGCTGCGCGCTGAGGAAAGATCTTGTTGGTGAAGCAAACAAACGGAGGGCTGCGGTCATAAGTGCGTCTGTCTCCCACCAAAAAGGCGGCAGGGACTCTGGGACCACAAGTAAGGTCCTTCACTTTCCAGTTTTCATAATGTGAAAGTTTCCAGTGCACACAGTTCATCTGAATTCAGTCTCCACCGAAGCGGCAACGACCTACCAAGAAGACACTTGGAGGGCTCGGGTAAGGCCAACCAGGAGCTAGGCTGACTGCAGGCTTTCAAGAGTCTCCTGAGGAGGGCAGGTATCCCTTTTCCAAGAGGTCCCTTTTACAGTTGGGGAAACTAAGCTTTCAGCAGATGATCCTAGACGCTGAAGCCTGCACAACCGGTGGCCCCAGTCCCCTGGGTCAACCTATCTTTCTCACGTGGAACTCTCCCCATGTCCCACTGGTCCCCATCGATTGCTTGCTTTGGGCGTATCCATGGGCAGGCTGCCAGGGTCCGCTCCTGCGAGTCTCCCAGGATGCTTCCGGGGCAGGGTGGACAGCGCTGTTCCCAGCCTGAGCCCTCCCCTTCCCTGGCCCCTCGGATCACAGTGCTTTAACGTCGTCACTCTAACTTGATGCGACCACTGCCCATCCAGCGGTCGTTGCCAGCGCCGGAAGCCATAGCCCCTGTAGCTGGTCAGGTCTGCGCACCTGACACCAGCCCTGTGCGGTCACCAAGTGCAGTCCAGCCCAGCACATAAAAGGGCAACCGAGGTTCGGACTGGAAAATGACATGAAGAGCTAACATCCTTGGGATTACCCAAGCCCCATCTCCTATCCAGCAGGCTTTCTCCTGCTGCCGTGCACCAGAGATGATGGGAAAGTTAACTACAGTGGCTAACAGAATTTACTGACCACTGACCACGTGCCAAGCAAGCTTCAAAAGGCTTCATTTTTTTAGAGTAAGCTTCCCAAGAAGCCAAATGAAACTATTTCTATTATTATACCCTTTTTACAGATGAGAAAACTGAGATACAGTAAGGTTACTAGGTCAATAACCTGAGCTCCAGGCAGGAAGAGCCCTACAATTCCGCTGCTTTAATTTTAGAGGATGAGATGAGATGAGTGGTAAGGGAGGCAGAATGTGGTCCTCAGGGCGCGGCTGGGCAACCTGACCCTTTGATCCTCCTAGGTAACTCATCACAAACCCTTAGGCAAATTTCTAGGGAGCCTGCTGGAGTGGGGGCGGGGCAAAGCAAGGCGGGACTGCCTGAGGACCCCGGCCTGGGGAGAGACTGTTCTAGCCTGGATTCTAATCTTGGCTCCATATGTTTCAGTTGCCTGACCTTGGGCAAGTTGCTAAACCACTCTCAGCTTCTGTTTTCTCAGCTATAAAATAGGAAAAGTAATACATAATGCCGGTGGACAACCTTTAAGATCCTTGTTAGGATTAAATGAAGAGACTTTTCCTATTGTTTTCCCCTTCAATTTCCTCATGCCGATCATGGTGCCCCAGAACATAGCGACTGCTCAAGATAAGGTCTTTATCTTACTTTTTGCTTTTAGGACAGCAGTGCAGCCTGCGCCTAGCACCTCTCACCCTGAGCGGCCGGCTGCCTCACTCTGCCTAGGCGTGGACGGAGCAGGCCTAACAAGCAGGGCTCTAGGCGGGCATTCTGCCGACTGACCTCAGCCTTGGGGGCTCGGAGAGCAGTGGGCAAGGGAAGGGAAGAGTGGCTGAGGAACGGAGAAAGGCCAGATGCACAGATTTACTGCTTTCCTGTTAACCAGAGCGCCTAACACGCAGAACTTAAAACTCTAATCACAGGCCCTCTTGTAAGCTACACATACTGACTCAATCTTCCCAACAATCCGTTAGGGTAGGACTACCCCTATTTTACAGAGGAGGAAATTGAGGCACAAAAAGGCCCAGTAACTTGCCTGTGGTCACACCACCAATGAGGGACAGAGAGGAATTCAGACCTGAAGGCTGTACGACCACCCCAGTTGGAAGAGTGCTGGCAGTGGGAGGGTAAGAGGCACCCCTGTTCAAAGAGGAGGTCAGTTAGAACCCCGAGTGTACAAGATTTCCCCACAGCTCCCTTGCAAGCAACAAAGCCCTGCATCTCTGCCCCCACCTCCCTTGGGACCTACTTTCCATAAGATCTGGAGTCCACTACCTGAGAGACCATATCTTCACATCTCAGATGTCTGGCCTTATCCCCAAACTTCAGACCCTGTCACCCCTGAGTCTGATGTTGTCCCCACCAGGCCTCTGGACTGCCTCCATCATCAATCACAGGTGGTATTCTGTCACCGTCCTGGGGACCTCACAATTCTATGTGCCTGGAGCTCTTTTCTCTAGTTGCAGATCTGGTTGGATTCCTAGGAAACCTCTGCCCTCCTCCTTCTCATCCCTTTCTCATCATATTCTGTCCTGAAGAGGCCCTTGGAGCAGCGAGACTGTGCAATCTCAGGCCATTTATTTTGCACTGGGGGACCTGCTGTTTTCTGGCAGTTCCCGAGGCTGTAGAAAGTTCTGGGCTCCCGACTTGGATGTGGGGAGAACCCTGCCCAGGGGAGAACCTAGAGACCTTCAACCCCAGTCCTTTCAATCACCACACTCCTCCCCCACAACACCCCAGCCAGGAACCTTGCCCAACCAGACCCTTATCTCTAGTCATTGCCTCTGGGGAGCTCCTCCATCTGTCGCCTTATGACTGAGGGTGATGGTCAAGGAAGGTGTTTCCTGATCCGGGCTTTCCTCTTTTGGGAATCACCTATACAGCTTTGCTGGCCGCACCAGAGCTCACCCTCCCATCAGCAGCCCTGGGCGCTTTGGGAGCCTTTGGCTTCTCTACCGTTCCCCTCATTTATTCATTCGTTCAGTCAAAAACATATATGGAACCTCTATTCTTCGCAGGGCTCTAGAGTTCCCGAGCTAAAACCCAACGCTTGCCTTCTCCAGCCACTGGAGTTCAAGCCGCTGCGTTCGGGATGCGGGAGTCTGAGTAAGAAATCAAAGAAGTTTGCTGAGGAGGTGACCCTGAAGGCGAACAGGAATTGCAGGGAGGAGAAGCTGATAGGGTCGTTCTGGACCTCACTACCACATAGCCTCTCTCAGGACAGCCTCCTGGTCAGAGACAGCACGTGGGCCTCGGAGCGCAGCTGAGCATTTTTCTGAGCTAGACACTAAACACGCCCCTGGGAGCCTCCTGCACTTCGGCCAGCAGAGCTTTGTCCGTGACACATTCAGAGGTGGCCTGTCCTGGAAATGGACAGACGCTGCCCTCCTCTCGCCACGCATGTGAGTGGTGGTAATCAACTTTAACAAAGCACCAGCCCCACCCCCGGGTGACCTGGACAGTCAGCGGGCAGGAGAAGCCTTGGAGGAATGATGGGAGCGGAGGCAGTAGACGAAGGCCAAGTGCAAGGAGTCGCCACGGAGACTGCAGCCTTTTAAGCTTTTTCCCTCATTTCCTGTCTCATTCCCGCCTCCTGGCTTCTTTTCTCTATCGAACACTTTCGGAAACCGCAGGGAGCACGCATCCGCAGGTTTTGCGCGGGCAGCGGCAAGCAACCCCTGGCTCCTCCTCCTGCGGCTCTGTCCCGAGCCCGGAAGGACGAGGGACCACGGACGCTGCGGCGCGTCCCCCTGCGGCGGCTTTGGAGACCTGCACTCCTGCGGAGTGTAGACCCGAGCTCTCTGACCCTGCTCCCAGATTTACTCCCTCCTCTCGGCTGCGCAGAAACGCCAGGCCACCCTTACGCGCCCTTTCGCCGGATCTCCCTGCCTCGGGGAGGAACCTGGGAAAGCAAAAGTTCTCGGGGTTCGAAGCAGTGGTCCAGGCAGCCCTCCAAGAAGACGACCTGCTCAAAGATAAGAAGGACCTGGCTGGAAGAGGCCCCGAGGTGGGGTCTTGAGTGCTGGGGGGGATGGGAGGGTGGAAATAAACTACCTGTCACCGGAGCCGCCGCCTTCTGCTCGCTCAGGAGGGCCAGGTTCCTGTTTGGTCAACACCAGTGCAGATCTACCCCCATGATAAGGAGGGCACTTCCTTGGTAAGGATCTGCCCTTGTCACCCCCAACACACCCTTCTTTGAGCCCCGCCTTCTGGAGCAGCTTAGCGGGGTGGCTGAGCTTTGCAGGATTATACTCCAGTTAGTCACTCAGAAAAGTGTTCATCACACACCCAATTCACCCCTCAGTGAAATGGAGATAATAGTGGAACCTATCTGGTAAGAGAATTAAATAATATGTGAAAAGGGCTTTTGACAGTACTTGGCAAATGCAAGGCACTTAAAAAGTTAACCGTCCAAGATTTAAAAAAAAAGTGGTGGGGGCAATGGAAAGTAATGAGGTCTCAGTGGAACCCCCATTTTAATCCCTCCTACCTCCCACCAAGCCTCTGCCCAGGGTTCTGATCTTGTCGAAGAGAACTTGAGTCAGGTTTCGCAGTCTGGATTGGCAAAACAGCGCGGCTTGGCTAGGGCGAGGGCCTGCCCTCCTGCAGCTTCCACTCCAGAATGGAAAATGAGCTGGTCTGCCACCACTCCCCCCACTCCCCATAAATCTGCCAAACCTAGCAGATCTACAGAGTTTCGCCAGCAGTCAGTCACTGCTGGGGGGTGGGGAAGCTGAAAACAAAGCGGTCTCCGCCTCCTTGACTCGGCCCCCGCCTGAGGTCCCATTAAATCCCTCTGCCTGCAGCCGCGTCCCAGGAAGAAGTTAAATCGCCTTTCGGTCTGGCTTGGAGGAACCAAGGATCTCAGGAAGCAGCCGGGTTTACCCATCCCGCCCCCGCCGGGGTCCCTGAGAGGGCAGGGAGTCCCACGCAGGGCCACGGGGTTCTCTTGCAGAGCACAGCCGGAGCCCAAGGCTGGCTTTTTGAGGCAGCGGTTAATTACCCGCCGGGAAAGCCGAAGCCCCAGGGCTGGTGTCTCGACTAACGGGGCTTTCTCCTCAGGCTGGGAGGGCAGGAGATTTCCAGCAACTTCTCCCAAGGAAATGGGTCCGTGTTTATCAACCGGCACGCCCCACCGGCCCCTTTCTTTGGTAAACACTCTTTAAACAAACAGCCCATCCGCTCTGTTATTGCCAAAGCTGCTCAGAGCTTTAATAAAAGCCCAGGGAAGATCAGAACCCGCGTCCAAGACTGCTGCTTAATCCAATGAAGGCAATTTCCGAGGATAATTGCGAACATGTTTTAATGCATATGCATGAAAAAGGATTTTTTTCCGAGAGACCGACTTTACATGCTTATGTAATTGATTGAGGCGCTGACCCGCTATTCAAAATGTTATTTGAGAACCATCAGAATGCGTAAACTTGCAAATTGCCCAGCTTGTATCTGAATTAATACCTCATTCATCATCATTATGGGTTGATAAGTTAATTTAACCATTTCATTCTGCCTTAATGAGCTATAGTTAAATTAATGCCACAT